>NC_051068.1:57681017-57981017 GCF_004664715.2 Peromyscus leucopus
ACCAACTGGAGAAGTATTCAGGTACATGAGCCAATGGGACCTTTGCCATTCAAAACACCACTAGGTCAAAAAAAAAAAAAAAAAGTGTTATTCTTTTCTGTCTCATTGCTTTCATGTCTGGCAGGTGACTACATCTTTATCCCCATCCTTCCTCTGGGAGGTAGCTTTCCCTGATACTCTATTCTTCTGCTGATATCAGAGCCTAGCTTCTTTGGGCTTCAAATGATGACTAAGATGAATGGCTCCCTATGAGTCTTCTAAGTTTTCAAAGTCAGGATGAGACTGGAGATACGTCTAGTTTTGTGAGTTGAGAATCCCCTAGGGTCTTAGCTTCTCCAGTATGAGAAAACATTTTTTTTTTTTTTTTTTTTTTTTTTTTTTTTTTTTTTTTTTTGCAGTAACCAGACTATGGCGTGTAAGCCAGGCTTATTAATTGCACTTTAATGTATTTTAATTCTACTGGTTCTGTTCTTCTAGTGAAGCATGACCAATACAGACACTAACTGATTGATATCTTTCTAAAAAATAACATTTTTAAAGAAATATTTATTGACCATTTAAAGTATTTCTAAAATAAACAGTAATTTTTCATTTGAATATTGAACATCATAGTACTCTTTGTCTCAAGATTAAGCTATTCCAATGACAGATAAAAAAGAAGAAAAATAGTGTTATTGAATGAATACATTTCATAAAAATTAGTAGATTATAAAACAAAGGCAGTCTTCAAAGGAGACATTTAATACTTTCCATACAAAGCTAAAACCAGCTGCTCATGGTCTGAAAGGTCAAACAATTTTACATATTTTTCTTTGCACAGTTCTCACAAATGACCTTAATCCTCTTTAATAAGGTGACTTTGAACACTCCTTTTTGTTATTCTAATGTATTAATAGAAGGCACAGGATCCACAATTCAAATAATAAACTTATTTTAACAGTCATGAGATTTGAGCATTCTTATTATGCCATGGAACTTTCACATTCTAACCTAAAGTTGACAAAAGTAAGGTGAAGTCAGTTCTTCAAAAATACTGTAAGACAGTCTTACAGAATTGCCAAAGATGCCATCCCAGGATTCCAAGCAGTGTCACATAGGAACATAGTTTGGTTTTGTGAAAAATCTAATGGCAAGTACAATCAGAGTAAGAGCAGTCTTTGTCTCTGAGATTAATAACTCTACGTTGCCACTGCCTCAGTAGGACAGGTTTGTTGCCATTGCTGTTAAGTGGTCTATGGGATGAGAAGTTTCAGGTGTTCCTCCATAAAATATATCAACATTATTTCCTCAATTACTGTTTTTATTAGCTAATATTTTTTTCCTAAATCATGCAAACATGTTTCTATTACTGACAATATTCCCTTTTGAGATCACAGATTCAGAAGCATTCTCTTGTCAGCCAGACTTCCTCTTTGTTATGGTGTACGGCTACAGGAATCTTCCTCTGGGAACTCAACTGGAAAGTTTTAACTTAATGATAATCACAGCATCTCATACAGATCAGATTCCTTAAAAATGGTAATTCATTGACTAGGTGGGGATTTGGTAAGGAAAACTAATTTCTGCTTGCTATTGGAAACTGATTGACTTGTTTATCATTTATCCTTTTTCCTGCCTTTTTATTAGCCTCTACTGAAATATTTCACTGTTTGATTTTAGTTACATTGACAGTCTTAATCAACTCCAAGTCTTCTCTAATGTGAGTTCTCACAAAAATGTGATGTTTAAACATTTGGAACAAATTATACACTGATGAAAAGGGTTTCAAAATAAAATTGCACAAATATTTTATCTATTTATTCATTGAATTGGTCAATTATTCTGAGAAAATATCTGAGGTGCATTAAAGCATTAAATTTAAAATGCTTTATAAATGTTGATTCCCTTTGTGAAAGCCTAAATGTTCCATTTCACTCATAAAACTTTCCTTTTCCATACTAGATTGAAGAGCTTTTTCCAAAATATGAATGCATTATTTCTAAGGTTTAAAGCATTAAAATGCAATATAGAAAATAAGTATATTGACACAGTTTTTTCCACTGAACATTTTAGCAGCTGTCTTCATCATCTCCAGTCATCAGAAAGTCGGTGCATCTCCAATCATTGAGGGAGTCAGTGTATCTGACACTTCTTCATCTCAATTCTAGATCTACAAGCTCGCTTAGGTTAACTGAGGTTAATTTTATTTGTTTTCATAACAATTTTCTTTTTTAATTTTAATTTTTTGAGATTATAATACAATAATGTCATTTCCTTTCCCTTTTTTCTCTCTAAACCTTCCTGTGTATGCTCCTCTGCCCTCTTTCAAATTTATAGCCTCTTTTATTCACACACACACACACACACACACACACACATATCTTAAATACATAAATACAACCTGTGTTGTCTGCATAATGTTACTTACATGTCCATGTTTTCAGGACTGACCTGATATTGCATAACTAATTAAAATACTCTCCCCTGTGGAATACTACTATTCCAAATATCAGCAATCTGTAGTTACCTACAATTCTTTGTCTATGACTGAGTCCTCATGAACCTTCCACTTTCCAAATGATAATGTCTCTTTGTGTCATTCTTGTTCAAATTATGTTTAGGCAGCCTGCCATGTTGGTGAGACTCCATGGGTGTGGCTTCTGATATTTCTCAGTCTTAGGAGCAAACTGCCTGTTCTTCTGGCTCTTCCTGTCTTTCCTTCCCATCTTCTGTAAAAATCTCTGAGTCTTAGTTGCCTGGGTTGGTTTGTAGATAGATCAGTTAGGATTTGGCACCTAACTCTGTATTTTTTATTAATTGTGATTTTCTGTAATGGTCTCTGTTTACTGCAAATAGAAGATTTCTTGCCAAGGGGTAAGAACTATGTTTATCTGTGGATATAAGGACAATTATTTAGAGTGTAGTTAGAGACAGTGCTGGCTTACTAAAGTTGTGGTTGTAGGTTCTCCACTAAGATCCATGATTACACAAGCCCTAGGTAGTGAAACGGGTTTTCAATAACAGGCATGGTTTCCCTCTGTTGATCAGGTCTGTAAATTTCCAATAAGATTAATGTGACACTTTAAGTAACCACAATTTTCAAATTGTTTTTAAATGATTAGTACTAGCATAAACACATGCTATATTCTACTAGGAGCAAGACTCAGAAAAATTAAGTGCTTTTCCTAAGTTGGCAGTTTGTTAGTCCATAGCAGAATCCAGAATGAGATGGTTGATACCTAAATCCTTAATAAATATAAACACATACAAAACCATAAAAATGCTCAAGCATAGGATTTAGGTTGACAACATTTTCCCACAACAAAAAGTCCTGGGAATATTCCTATAAAATTATAGAAAGTCCACTTAAATAGACGTGTATTATATATACATATCATAGATACATAATACACATATGCGTTATATGTTATTAATCAGTGCTAGGGATCAAGAAAAAAATCACTAAGGTACATTGCAAGCCCAAGAAATTATATTATCTCAGTCAGAATGAGGAGTAGTTAATGGTAATATTTGTGCGTAAAATTTTAATCTTATAATTTTCTAAACTATAAATTTATAGTTTAGATAAAACAGTAAAACCTGTAGCAAATGGAATTGTTTATGAAGACAAGCAGAGAGTTTCATAAATCCTTTTCAACAATAGTTTGGAAGATGAACTCAATAAATGTCATAGCTTTTCTGATATGAAGAGAACTATGGAGCTTGTTTGTAAATCAACCTCTTTGTCTTGAGATGGGAAAGCCATCAAGATCATCATGCAGCAGAGGGTAATTTTCTGTAGACTGAGAACTGACCTAAGAGACACTGTAGTTAAGAACGTTGACCAAACACAACTCATTTATATCAATAGGACACTGCAAATGTGTGTCTCGGTGTGTGTGTGAATATATGAACATGTGTGTGTTATAACAATGGAAAGGAACATACAATTATGGAAGAAGAATGGTTGTTGACTTGTGCTTTAATTTAAAATCTTCGAGGTTCATTTGTGTGATAAACAAGCCAACTTTAACATCTCCTGGCTGTTTTCAGGAAACAAGCACACTACTAGATTGTATTGTCTCGTGTATCCAGCCACTTTTATTTAGCAAATGTCTTGACTCATCTCACTCATAGACTGCAGTGTACTGCTTCAATATTCTGGGGCTTCCAAATCAGAGAAAATCTTAAGAACTTGTGATTTTGGAATAAAAAACAAACGGGACTGAGTCTAGTGAGTGTGTGTGTACATCTGCATGGGTGTGTAGTACTACACTGGCATGCTTCACATGGGGAGGTCAGAGATTGACCTCAGGGGTCTTCTTCTATCAGTCTCTATGTTAGTTCTTGAGACAGGGTCTCTCACTGACCCTGGACCTCACAGAGTCCTCAAGAGTAGCTGGCCAGGGGATTTCTGAGGCTCCCTGTCTTTTCCTCCCAACACTGGGATCATAGGTGTACTTCCCCATGCCTGCCTTTTTACCTGAGTGCTAGAGATCAGGTAAAAAGATACTTATTCAAGCTCTTGTGCTTATTTGGCAAGTAATTTTCCAACTCAGCCATCTCTACAGTCTATTAAATAAATGCATAAAGACATTTGGAACACAGGAAAAATGTAAAAAGACAACCGGTTTTGAATTCAGACAGCATACAGAAACGAGTCCCTTACTAACTTAGACTGCAGCTGCTTTTTCTTGCCCATTATCATCACTCTACCTGCCTCACTTAGAAAGGATATCTGTATTTGGGGATAAGGTCCTAAAGGCAGCAATCTAAGTCTTCCTGACAAAATGACCAAGGATATTTCATCCTTAAGCATCATCTTCCACCTAAATTACTTAGCTAAATGATGTCACACAAATCTTAAAAGGTCTTATAATAAAAAAACCCAGAGCCAGATATTGGGATGAAAGCTGAAAGATCAGAGAAGCAGAACAGACAGCCACTATCTCACCTCTATGAAATCCACATCCTCAAGAAAGTGAGTTCCTGTTTCCTAACACCTTAGATACCTTTCTGTGTCCTGCCATATTACTTCCTGGGACTAAAGGCGTGTGTCACCACTGCCTGGTTCTGTTTCTCTCATGTAGTCCAGTGTGGCCTTGAACTCACAGAGATCCAAACAGATCTCTGCCTCCCTAGTGATAGGATTAAAGATGAGTGTGCCACCACTGCCTGACCTCTATGTCTAATTTAGTTGGTGGATTTGTCCTCTGATCCCCAGGTAGGCTTTATTGGGGTACACGATATATCACCACAAAATTCCACTTTCTTTTTTTTATGTCATATCAATAATGAATTTCTGGTAAAGAAAAGTCTTGAAGCTGAGGATGATGACTTACTCATTTTTTTTTGTTGGGGGGTACCTGTGCCCCAAAGGAAAAGATAATTTCAAAGTTCAAGGCCAGACTGGGATGGACAGTAAAGATACTGTTTCAGAAAACCAAAATTAAACAACTAAAATTTTTTTGTATAAAAATTATATAGGATACCTAAACTCTTAAGAAAAGACAATTTCATGTATTTTATATTTATTTTTATCATATGCTAGTCATGTAAAAAAATACAAAATGGAAATCTCTTTCATGATTAAATTACCTAATTTTGATAAGCTTAAATATTTGTGCCTGCCTAGAGTTTTGTTTTAATTTCATTTTATGGCATTTTATTTCTTCCATTTCCATTTATTTTTAAAGTTTGTATTACTCTATAAAAATGAGGAGCGACCTTTACAAGAGGATGTGCTTTGGATGAACACTTAATAAGATTTTGAACAAAACTGTGCAGAAATGTGAATGATAAATTACTTCAGTGTCATATCTTCCTTCAAATACTAAAATTATAATTGAAAAGATTCTGAATTTTAGAAACAAAGTTTATATTTTATTCTGATAAATCAAAAAGATGTCACAATTCTATTTTTTCTCTGCTCACAGCCCTCAGACATGTTTATTGTCATGGCAACTGGTGTGAAAAAAGATCTAGTATAAACAGAGAGAGAGAGGTGATTCTTTTATAAACAAGGCAATAAAATATACCAAACCAGAAATCATCTAAGATACTTGTGCATTGTTTTATGATACACATCTTCCTTCTGAAGCACATAAACTAGGATGTTTAAGCATTATAAAATGGGAGCATCCTTGAATTATGTCAGCATTGTAACTTGTACTGAGAGATTGGCGTCAGCATTTGCTGTTGTGAAAACCAATGCTTCTTGTATGATGTGTATGCTTGTGTATGGTCCCTAAGTAAAAACTTCCTGTGTGGTCTGATCACGGAGCACTCAGCCGGTGTAGCAGGGGGCAGTTTCTAAATGACCCAGCTGGACACTCGGAGAACAATGACATTCATGGAAAATGGCTGTGGGACAAAGATAATCCATGTATCCTGGAAAAAGCTACTAGTTTGCTCAATAATCATATTTCAGTAATAAAATATAGACCCTTCTCAGTACTTGGACTGCTGAAATCACATGACTTAAGATAGCCTCCTGTTCACTTCTTTAGCCTTCTCTTCCTAAGAAATCTGAGGATCATTGCATGAGTCAACTGGTCCCTAAGCAGGGCAATTACTTTTAAGGGAACCAATGCTAAAGCCTCCTGAATTTTGACCTTTTCTGCAGTGTTCCAGCCAGGTTGAGCTGAACAGAGACAGCAGTGCAGACTTGTTCCAGGCTGCTATGTCCTTAAAGCCTTCAGATGAGTAAAATCCTTCCTCAGATGTTCTGTGGGGTGGTGAGAAAATTAAAATGACAGAGAAAGAAAATCTGCCAACCAGGAGGAAATGATTTGACCTTGTAATGGGTCATCTAGAGAAGGTACAGGTATGCCGGAGTTGGCAGTTGGGCAGATTGTCCTGTTGTAATCAATCTCCATAACATGAAGGAAGCAAAATCTTAATAGGTATGACTAACCATGCATGAATATCTTTGCCATGTTCACTGTACTGTTTATTGCTATGTATTGACATTCAGCATTTATTTAATGCTTGCAATTTTAGAAGCTATTTACATATTTAAACATGTGTGAAGGACTACAAAGGATCTCTTCTAGTATGAGTAACATCCTACATATATAGAAATATATATTGTAGCAATATATGGCTACACTCAATTTCCAAATTATTTGAAAGCTCTATGTATGTACAGCTGATATGCTAAAATCAAGAGATACTTATTTCTGCCTCTACAGACATTAGTGATCTTTGTAACTCTAGCACAGAAATCATTGGCAGAATTGAAAAACATAGGAAAAATAGGAGGGTTTACAAACTAGTGAAATCTCTATTATGTATGTCATAGGAATGAAGAAATTATAGTGTGTCTTTGCTACTTGCAAGCAGCAAATGTAAAAATTGTAACATTATTGAAACAGTACTTACTAGTCAGTAAGTAAGCAGGCCTGTAATGACTAGAACACATTTATTTGTGATCATACTTGCATACTTGATTGGATCAGGGCTGTTAACCTTGTGTGAGCTGGGCAAGAGCTCTGCTTCTGCTTCGGAATTACACCCCTAAGGGGTGAGCCCTATTGTGCACTTTTATTTTGAATCCTGTTCTTCCTAATCCTGTCTTGGTTTTGAATTCATTCTGTAGTCAAGGTACACCTCAAATATGTAACCCTTCTCTTTCCCTTTCCCAAATATATAAGATTAAAGACATATACTTCCCAAGTCCAGTCAATTTTATGTAAATATAAACAAAACAAATGCATTCAATGTCACACACATAGTGACAAAACATTTTGGCCTTAAAGATAATCTCTGTTGAGCCCGGACCCCATCCCTGGGCACCAGCCACTCCGGGGAAGACCTGCCCAACTTGGCCCCAGGTTCTGGCCACCGGGCAGGTACCCTTCTAGTTCCACCGGGAAGGATCCCCTTCTCCAAGCCCCCCGGCAGCCCCTGCAATCACCATGCCCTGCCCCCACGCCCATCTGCCCGAAACCCCAACCACTTCCTGGGACTTAGAGACCAGCTCCCAGCTCCCATCCTGCCTGGGACTTCCCTTCTGGACCAGAGAGGGCTCCCATCCTGCCCTGGATTTCCCTTCTGGACAAGAGCTCCCATCCTCACCTGAACTTCCCTTCTGGACAAGAGCACACATCCTGCCCATCCTGCCCCCCGGACTTCCCTTCTGGACAAGAGCGCCCATCCTACCCTGGACTTCCTGTCTGGACAAAAGCTCCCATCCTGCCCCAGACTTCCCGTCCAGATAAGAGCATCCATCCTGCCCCGGAGTTCCCATTTGGACAAGAGAGCTCCCATTTGGACTAGAGAGTGAGAGACTTCCTGAATTTGTCAGCTCTCTCTGAACCAAGTGCGCTGATAAGACCAAGAACGAACCACAAGGAGATGGGCAGATGTCAAGGCAGAAGTACATACAACAAAATGAAGAGCAACACAGCATCACCAGAACCTAGCCCGCCTCCAACATCTAGACCTGAACATCAAAAATTGGAAGAAGCAGAAGAAAACAGGCTTATGAATAACATCATGAAGAAGGTAGAGGCTTGTGTAGAGGAAAAGACAAAAAATTAAGAAGAACGCTTAAACAACTAGAGGAAAGGGCAAACAAATTAGAAGAAAACAATAAAGTCCTGGAAGAAAACAATAAAGTCCTGGAAGAAAAGAGTAAAGTCCTAGAAGAAAACAATAAAGTACTGAAAGAAAATCATGAAAAAGCAATGAAACAAATAAAGGAAACAGTCCAAGACCTGAAATGGGAATAGAAAAAAATGAAGAAGACACAAACAGAGGGAATGCTGGAAATAGAAAATCTGAGTAAAAGATCAGGAACTTCAGATGCAAGTATAACCAACAGAATGCAAGAGAGGGAAGAGAGGATCTCTGGCATTGAAGATACAGTAGAAGAAACAGTTTCATCAGTCAAAGAAAACACTAAAGCCACCAAAGTCATGAACCAAAATGTCCAAGAAATTTGGGACACCATGAAAAGACCAAACCTACGAATTATAGGGATAGAAGAAGGTGAAGAATACCAACTCAAAGGCACAGAAAATATATTCAACAAAATCATAGAAGAAAGCTTTCCCAACTTAAAGAAGGAAATGCTTATGAAGATACAAGAAGCCTATAGAACACCAAACAGACTAGACCCCCAAATAAAGTCCCCTCACCACATAATAATTAAACAACTAAATGTACAGAATAAAAAAAAAATATTAAGAGCAGCAAAGGAAAAAGGCCGAGTGACTTATAAAGGCAAACCCATCAGAATAACACCCGATTTCTCAATGGAGACTTTGAAAGCCAGAAGGACCTGGACAGATGTAATGCACACACTAAGAGACCATGGATGTCAGCCCAGACTAATATACCTGGCAAAACTTTCAATCATCAGACAGAATGAGCAAGACATTCCAAGACAAAGCCAGATTTAAACAATACTTATCCACAAACCCAGTCCTACAGAAAGCACTAGAAGAACAATTCCAACTGAAGGAAGTCAGATACACCCTTGAAAACACAGGCAATAGATAAAGCCACAGCAGTAAACCCCAAAGAAGAGAAGTACACACACACTACCACTAAAAATAACAGGGATGAACAATCACTGGTCATTAATATCCCGTAATATCAACGGACTTAATTCACCTATAAAAAGACATAGGCTTACAGAATGGATATGAAAGCAGGACCCATCTTTCTGCTGCATACAAGAAACACATCTCAAATTCAAAGACAGACACTACCTAAGAATAAAAGGCTGGGAAAAGACTTTCCAATCAAATGGTCTTAAGAAACAAGCGGGGGTAGCTATCCTGATATCCAACAAAATAGACTTCAAACTAAAATCAATCAAAAGAGATCAAGAAGGGCATTACATACTCATCACAGGAAAGATCCACCAAGATGAAGTTTCAATTCTCAATATTTATGCCCCAAACACAAGGGCACCCACATATGTAAAAGATACATTACTAAAGCTTAAGCCACATATAAAACTCCACACATTAATAGTGGGAGATCTCAACACCCCACTTTCACCACTGGACAGATCTTCCAAATTGAAACTTAACAGAGAAATAAAGGACTTAACCGATGTCATGACCCAATTGGACCTAATAGATATCTACAGAATATTCCATCCTAACAAAAAAAGAATATATCTTCTTCTCAGCACCCCATGGTACTTTCTCTAAAATCGACCACATACTTGGCCACAAAGCAAATCTCAATAGATACAAAACAACTGGAATAACCTCCTGTGTTCTATCAGACCACCATGGTTTAAAGTTAGATTTCAACAACAACAAAAACTACAGAAAACCTACAATCTCATAGAAACTGAATAATGCTCAACTGAATCACCAATGGGTTAAGGAAGAAATAAAGAAAGAAATTAAAGACTTCCTAGAGATCAACAAAAATGATGACAACACATACCCAAACTTATGGGACACTATGAAAGCAGTGCTAAGAGGGAAATTAATAGCACTAAATGCCCACATAAAGAAGTTGGAGAAATCTCACACTAGTGACTTAACAGCACACCTGAAAGCTCTAGAACAAGAAGAAGCAAAGTCTCCCAGGAAGAATAGATGCCAGGAAATTATCAAAGTGAGAGGTGAAATAAATACAATAGAAACTAAGAGAATAATACAAAAATTAATGAAACAAAGAGTTGGTTCTTTGAGAAAATCAACAAGATAGACAAGCCTTTATCCAAACTAACCAAAAGACAGAGAGTGAGAATCCAAATCAACAAAATCAGAAATGAAAAGGGGGACATAACAACAGACACTGAGGAAATCCAGAGAAGTATCAGGTCATATTTCAAAAACCTCTACTCCACAAAACTGGAAAACCTAAAAGAAATGGACAATTTTCTGGTTAGGTACCACATACCTAAGTTAAATCAAGACCAGATAAACTATTTAAATAGTACAATAATGCCTAAGGAAATAGAAACAGTCATTAAAAGTCTCCCAACTAAAAAAGCCCAGGACCAGATGGTTTCAGTGCAGAATTCTACCAGATCTTCAAAGAAGAGTTAATACCAATACTCTCTAAATTGTTCCACATAATAGAAACAGAAAGAACATTACCAAACTCCTTCTATGATGCTACAATTACCCTGATTCCTAAACCAAACAAGGATCCAACAAAGGAAGAACTACAGACCGATCTCCCTCATGAACATTGATGCAAAAATACTCAATAAAATATTGGTAAACAGACTCCAAGAAGACATCAGAACAATTACCCACCATGATCAAGTAGGCTTCAACCCAGGGATGCAAGGGTGGTTCAACATACGAAAGTCCGTCAATGTAATACACCATATAAACAAACTCAAAGAACAAAACCACATGATCATCTCCCTAGATGAAGAAAAGGCATTTGACAAAATCCAACATCCCTTCATGATAAAAGTCTTGGAGCAATCAGGAATACAGGGAACATACCTAAACATAATAAAGGCAATTTACTGCAAGCCAACAGTCAACATCAAATTAAATGGAGAGAAACTCAAAGCAATTCCACTAAAATCAGGAATGAGGCAAGGCTGTCCACTCTCCCCATACTTATTCAATATAGTACTTGAAGTTCTAGCCAGAGCAATAAGACAACATAAGGAGATTAAGGGGATACAAATTGGAAAGGAAGAAGTCAAGCTTTCCCTATTTGCAGATGACATGATAGCATACTTGAGTGACCCCAAGGATTCCACCCAGGAATTGATAAAGCTTATAAACACCTTCAGCAACATAGCAGGATACAAGATCAATTCAAAAAAATCATTAGCCCTCCTATATACAATGGACAAAGAAGCTGAGAAGGAAATCAGAGATACATCACCCTTTACAATAGCCACAAATGACATAAAATACCTTGGGGTAACAGTAACCAAGCAAGTGAAGGACCTATATGATAAGAACTTTAAGTCCCTGATAAAAGAAATTAAAGATGTCAGAAAATGGAAAGATCTCCCATGCTCATGGATAGGTAGGACCAAGATAGTAAAAATGGCAATTTTACCAAAGGCAACCTACAGATTCAATGCAATCCCCATCAAAATACCAACACAATTCTTCACAGACCTGGAAAGAATAATACTCAACTTCATATGGAAAAACAAAAAACCCAGGATAGCCAAAAGAATCCTGTACAATAAAATAACCTCTGGAGGCATCACAATCCCTGACTTCAAGCTCTACTATAGAGCTACAGTAATAAAAACAGCTTGGCATTTGCATAAAAGCCGACATGTGGACCAATGGAATCGAATTGAAGACACTGACATTAACCCGCACACCTATGAACATATAATTTTTGACAAAGAAGCCGAAAGTGTACAATGGAAAAAAAAAAGATAATCTCTATTGTAACTCACTGGTAGCCATGATTACTGAATTGTGAAAAGAACACACTCACAGACACATAGAAACACACACACACACACACACACACACACACACACATACACACAAATGTAGGGAAATTTCAAATTTAGCTCATTCTAGTGAGAAACAATTGCATCAATACTATGTAGTTATCATTTATCCTGTTTCTTAACTACAAAATATCTATGATGTTGAGTAACAACACTGTAGTTTAATGCATTAAGGTCAGAACAATTCTGGTATTTGAAAATGAGAATAATTTAGGCTCCTTACATAAGGGAGGAAGAATCTTTACTTTGACATTGATTTGGCATGTTTTTCTTTCTTTCTTTTTTTTTCTGGCACTAATAGCACTAACACATACCACTTGGTCAGGGAGTACACCATGTGCCACATCCTCCCAGAGGTGACAACTAGAAGAAACAATCTGATTACAGTGAGAAGGACTCAGAGTATACAGGAAGAAACTCCCACTCCCATTCTCAAAGTCAGTCATTGTCCTTTGTGGACTGATAGACCTGTGGTAGGCTCACAGAAAAAGCTGTTGCCTGCTCTAGATTCTAACTTGCTGTGGGAATGTAACAAAGACAGGTTCTATAAAAAAAAAAAATCATTTCCTAAACAAAATTATAGAACTAAGTTCTGCCCTATTTTAATGAAGAGAAATTATCAAAATTGAAACTCTAAAAATAGTAGTTTATATTTGAAATCCTAATTCCCTCCTAATTATAGTACGCTACAGTGACACTCTAATTAAGTACAATTAACAACTCCACAGCAGGTCCACAGAGAGAAAGCTGTAGAGATATAGAGGCCAATTCTAGTCCTATACATCTCAGATTTTACAAGATTGTATTCTACTTTCCCTTTCTTGCAACAGAAACTAAATATTGATGTTGATTTATTGATAAGCCTTGAGGAGAAACATACATTTTAAATTAGAAAATTTAGAGCTTAAGCAACACTTCAAAATCTGCTATGGACTCAACAAACTTCAATAAAGTAGTATTAACAAAACCTAATTTAATATTAAATTATGTATGTGAACTCTGAAAGTACTCTAGATTTTGATTGAAACAGCTAATATCACCATAGTACAAAAGAGAGCACTCTAAACTAGAAATTTAATGTTACTTTTACATTAACAAAGTTAGTTTATGAAACTGATAATTAAAATTAGATTCATATGTAAGAAATCCAAATTCGAATTCAGAAATGGACATTCATCTTAAATGTCCTTATGTCTTATTCATTTTTAGCTGTTATTTAGTTTAGATGGTGTCTCTACTTCTCAAATTGTTTTCCCCAAACCTGAACTCAAATCTTGCTATCACTAAAACAGACATCTGTCATGGTTACTAATAGATGCTCTAGTAGAATGAATAAAATTCCAAGTTTTAAAATAATAAAAAAAGGAAAAGCTAGCAACACAATGAAATCACGTCATATTAGAACAATTCACCAGGTCTTTGATCAGGTAGTAAAAAAAAAAAAAAATCAGGTGGCCAGAGAACAAAACTCATGAGCACATCTCAATCCACTTCCTCTATTCCCTCTTGCTGGTAGACTGGCCATCATGGCAATCAATTTGCCAAATGTAAGCTTGCCTAGAATATACCTGACTTGAAAATTCAAAATCCCCAGAGCTAAAATATGGTTGAAGAGAATAGACACAATGTATGGTGAACAATAAGCTCAGGATGAGAAGTACACATTCCCCTTGAATCCTCTTTCTTTCCCAGCAGTGTAAAATTTCAACTGCACTCAGCTAATAGACTGAGGATTCATGGGAAAATGTAGACAGAACAAATATTTTTGCCTTTAAGATGTCTAAACTAACTGTTTTGCTCAGTACATTTCACACATCACTCAGTAGATTGGAGTTCCTTGCTTAAAGGGGATCCATCACCGATTTTCCTTACACTGAAGCATGTGAGAAGGAATGAGATACCTTAGTTCCAGCCAAAAAGTTACAGTATCCTGGAAAAACCACAGGAGCAGACACAGAAGGAAATAATTTTTAGTATTATATCATATTACTCCATTTTTAAATATTAATACAAGTGGCATGTGTGTCAAAAACTAATCGTAGACTAGCAAGTCTTTAATCTAACTTCTACTTGGAGAGATGATCCTTTTAGAATGATAAATTTCAAATCACAAACATGTCATGTATTTCAATGAAAGCATTAGTGCTTTTCTATTTGGTGGTGTATTTATCTTATATTCCCTTTACTGACAGGAACACAATAAGTAGTAGTCTATAAATACGGTCAATCACACAGCATCTTTCTCTAGCTAAGAAGAGCTTCTGCAATGCTGTATACACCAAGATCCAGCCAAGGTTATTTTAAGTTCCTTCCAGAGCTGCAATAAGAGACTCTGCAAGGACCTGCTCACATTTCAGTCACACAATTACAGTTGATGCTATAACTTCATATAATCAAATGTGGATGTGATCAAGAATAGAACACAGACACTCAGAAATGAAGCCAAAGGCCTGAGTGTACAAGATAAAACAGTAAAGAACCCCTTTTAGCTCCCAGAAGGCATCAAGTTCCCCAAATTATCTGGCCATTGATTTAACAATGTATACAAAGCAAACAAACCCATTGCCCACGTATATTCATGAGACAGATGTTACCATAACAAAATATACTAGCAATAGAAATTTTCTTTTTAAAGGCTTATTTGGTCAGAGTTCTGGAGGTTAAAAATCCAAGAATGAGCAGCAACATCTGGCCTGTTTATAGTGAGTACCTCCTTAGCTGTATCATAACATGGTGGAAAAAAAAAGACAGAAATGCCCATTTGAAGAAGAGACCAAATGCATGGGAGCCCTCATTTTATAACTCTATAATCATGATAACCACTGGACCCTAACCAGAGTCCTATAACAACACTCTTAATCTTTTTCCCAAAGCAGTTCCAGCAGTGACCCAATCACCTGTTTATAAATAAGTAAAACGAGACATACTTGAATAAGGACTATAATTCTTTTTTTTTAATTTTATTTTACAATACTATTCAGTTCTACATAACAGCCACAGATTCCCTTGTTCTCCCCCTTCCTGCCCCTCTCCCCTTCCCCCCAGCCCACCCCCCATTCCCACCACCTCCAGATCAAGGCCACCCCTGAGGACTGAGATCGACCTGATAGACTCAGTCCAGGCAGGTCCAGTCCCCTCCTCCCAGATTGAGCCAAGCGTCCCTGTATAAGTCCCGGGTTTCAAACCTAGGACTATAATTCTTAAACCTTTATTTTTAACTAGTAAGTGTGCAGTCTTCTGCTTAATGTATTAAAAGTATTATTATAGTCAAGCCAGAGAACCACTATATCAAAGGATCTGTTCTCATCTATATGTTCAGAGATGAGGCTAAATTGTAGTAAATAGCAATCAGTGCCACCACTTTCTGATTTAGGTCTGTAATAAAGCAGATGTTTCTGCTAGAACTTATTTTATATTATCATTGAGGTGCTAATAAAATCACTGCCTTTCCTTTTTCACATATCCAGGTTATTGTGTACAGTAGCTACAGTTCTGCTCCCAAGCACATTTCTTCCCATCATAACTTTGTCCCAGCTGAAAATATCAGGAAAAGAGACCTCAGGAAATGCAAGATGAGAGTATAGAAATTACAGTCTACCTCACTGACACCTGGCATGTTGAAAGTCTTTGTCCTAATCTTGAAGCAAATTGGCAATCACCTCACAAACACACTGAGATGTGTGAAAAGATATTTTTTAGCTATCAAACCATGTCATATTTGTTGCCTTACTTAAAAATATTGGCTGTGCGAAAATATATTAATATAATGAGTTCTTTTGCAAATGTAATGAAAACATGAATGAAATTTAATCTAGCATCAAACCTTATCTTATGGTGGATTAAAAGAGAAAAGTTAACCTACATCTAATAGACTCATTATAGTTGTGTTACTTACTGTAAATGTTACAAAGTTGAATACTTTTCCATAAAAGATTTTCACAGAAAATTCAGAATTTACGACCGAAAATCTAATCTGATTCTTAATTCTGAAATAACATACTGGATGCAAGCATGATTCTCTTCATGACAAAATATGCATGATAGATGTCGCCATACTTATACAACATGAGAGAAAGCTGCAGCACACTTTCCCTAGAAAACAGTAATACCCTGCACTGTATTTTGCTTCAATTTTGTTCCCAAGGAAGGTTTATCAATTTTTATAAAATTAAGATTGTGTAGCAACATTATTTCTTCTGAGGAACCAACAATTAAAAAAAAAATGTGGAGGCATAGCTATAGTTGAATAGGAGGAAAGTCTGAGATGGAGACAGACCAAGAGCTAAAACGGGGACAGTTAGAGACACCTTCCACACGGTACTTTCTCATGGACCATGGGAAAAAGTGGGGGGATAATTTATAGGTGTTAAATTTAGAAAGAAAAAAAGAAAACAACAACACAGAGACTAAAAACCAGAATCACTTACCCTGAAAAACTCTTTAGTGGAGCCAGAGTCTAATGTTCCATAAGCAATTTCTGTTTGCTTAGACAGATCCTCAGCACTTTCGATGGGAGACACCATCCTCTCTACGGTCAGGAAGGCAGCTAAGTTAGCCGTGTAGGAGGAGATTATGATCAGGGTAAAGAACCACCACACACCTCCAACAATGCGCCCAGAGAGGGATCTGATAACAAGTATGAAATGGATTCGTAAAGTGAAATGAATGAACTAATATAAAACAAGTTAGCATTCATCTTCAAATAGCCATTTACAAAAAATTCACCTTATTATATCTTGCAATATATCTTTTAGTTTGTGAAACTAGAAATTACTAATCATTTTGGTCAAGGAGTACAGAGTAATGAGATTGAGATCTGAGGATGTATCCAAAGACCTATTCTTGGGATTCTCCCATAATTATAGACTCAAGTACTTGATGGTGTAAAATTCTACAAGAAAACAACTTCAAGAAATGTACAAGTAGTTCATCTAATATGCATAATACTTCATCTACTCATGATATAAACACAAACAAGAGAGCTTAAGAACAGCATCAAAGTTCATAATAAAACAAAAATTAAGAAACTGTGTATCATAAATATAGCTTTAAACATAAAAGAAACTCTCCCTTTAATGCAGCCCACCCCCCACCCCAGAAACAAGCTCAGTTCCATTAGGTTTTGGGGTGTGCAAACATATAGGTATTTGATACAGTACAGGAGAGAAATGGAAAAATGAAATGATACTAAAAGTAAAACATAACTCTTAATGAATATAAATCAGATGCCTTCATGGTGTGGACTGCTCTGACCCTGTTCCTTTGTGTATCCTGCTTAAGAGAGAAAGAAAACTCAAAGAAAACAAATTAGATATTTAAAATTTTAAAAGATATAAATCCCTAATGTGACGTATAAAAAGACAGCAGTTTTGTATGACTATATATACATATAATGTTTTTAAAAGCTTAATAGATTTCCAAAATTTTACTTGAAATATTGAAGGAGATAAATACAATTTTGTAAATACCAATAGAATTTGTGGTGTTATTTTAAAAGATTTTATGGGATTCTGCATACAATTAAATTATTTGAGGTAGCAGTATTTCTAAAATGTCAAAATATGAAAATTGGGCAACTTTTGGGCAGAATCAAATCTATTGACTTTGATACAACTGAGACAAGATAAAATTTTGGATAATTTTGGGGAGAATAAACCACTTGCTTAATACAAAGGGACTAGATGATTCCAAAAACTGAAAGGTTTAGACCATCAGTTGCTTAAAAAGAAAACCTGAAGGAATATAATTTAGCTTTCATGCTAAAGTCAATATAAAATATAAAGATTTAAATTAACATGATAGGAAGAGAAGGTTTAAATATTTTTCACGTGGAATCTAAGTCAAGTATTTTATAAACATTGCTTCTGGAAAACCCTGATATGGACACAGCCACACTGCAATGTATCCTATCTGTCCATGAAGCAGAATAATTAAAGGACACAGACCTTGAACTGAAAGGGCAGACTCAGAATGTGGCTTGCTCGAATCCCTCAACACTAAGGTTGATTTTTCTTAAATGCATTTGACACTGCACCAATCTCCTACTTGATTAAGAATTGTGCTCATATGCCATTTTATTCTAGTCAGAAAATAAAAACTAGTTCATATCACTTTTATTTTATTCTCGTACTTAAAAACATTATTGAGAGTAAATATTTCAGTACTACTTTTAACTATATTAATTGTAAAACATATTTTTAGATTTTTATCACTTATCTTTAACTGTTTTAAAACCAACGATTAATTTTTCTGAGAATTCTGGAGAAATTTTATTAAGAAGAGAAAACTTGATTTTGATTTGTATTGAAAGTTGCCACAATTAAAAACAAAGGTTTTACTTTCTATTGCATTTGCTAAAGAATGTGAAGGCAGAAACACTGATTTCGTCTTAATATGCATCACATGATGTTTCAATGGCATACGATTTACATGTAGAGATATTGTGGATATAACAAAGCAGGCTGAAGAATAACAATAATCATTATGGCGTATTACTTTGCTAATTTCTATGTTTTGAGAAAGTATTTTATAATGAAGAGACACCAAACTTTCTCTCTCTCTTTCTTTCTTTCTTCTTCTTTTTCTTTTTCTTTTCTTTTTTTTTTTTTTTTTTGTAATTTCAGGCAAGTTACAGTCACTGAACTCAGTAAATCATTCTAGACTATAATTCCAATGTGTCTTTTCAACATTCTTAATGGAGCTCCATAGCAGATTTTACTTGGAAAGGGTTGATGGATGCATTCTCAAAAACTTAAAAGGAGTTGCAAAGTGGTCTTTTCACTTTAAACTCTTTTGTTAAGACAGTAATCCACTCTGCTGCCCTGCCTTGCAGTGGCCATCGCTGCATTCTAAAACATTGTAGTGTAGTTCATTCTTTTCTTAGAACAATCATTATATTGACCAATGCTGTTTCAGGTTCAGTTTTAAGTGCATATGTAACATAGCAGAAAAACAACTGCATTTTAATGATATTTATTATATCTACATATTCTGAAATTAAAAAAAAAAAGATCAATAACAAGGGAAATACCCTAACTAAAAAACCTGTGTTTCTTACTAAGAAATTAATGTTATGAAGAATGAACTATAGTGAGACTCAAGAATGAAATTAAAGCACAGAACAAAACATCCTATTTTGGAAGCAAGTGTAATAAAAAAGAGAAATTGTTTGAATGCCGCAGTGGACACTGAGATGTTCTGAATAAGTGTGCCTTCCATTCCAACCAAAAAAGCAAAAGATTTTCTGGTGCTTAGCAAACACTAGATGACAAAGCAGCTGTGTGGCCATGCTGTGAGTGGGAGGTGGGAAGGCTCCCAGACCTGGTCCATCTCTGGGAACACAGGACAGTGTCTACTTCATTATAAACCCACACATACTTCGGATTGCCCAAAAGACAGAACACAATGTGTTCCAGCCAAGCACAACTGCCTTTTACTTAGAATTATTGTACCACAATTTAGTGGTTTTACCAATGCTAAGCCAATAATCTAGGGTTTTATGGACCAGAGTGTCCTCTGACTCCTCAGTTTTGTTATTTTTTTATTCCTTATTCTTAGAAACAGATCTTCCTATTTTTAACTTAAATCAGATAACTAAATATTGAGATGAGAGTCTGACCTCTCTCCATGTTGTCAGAGTTTAATTGTGTACCTAGAACTATATACTCCTTTATGCATGTCATGCAAACATAGAATATTTACAATTCATGGAAGGCCTAAATAGAATTCACTGTGAACATGGAGCTAAGATTTTTCTTTTTTAAAGATCTATATAGCTTTTTTTCTTTTTAATGTGACTTTATAATGCACTACCATTGGTGCTACTGACTATCAGAGAATAAGTGTTTAATAATTTCTGCCTTGAGGGTGCATTTCCCTCTTCTCAGCCAGTGGAAGATAGTAGAGCACTTAGAAAACTATGCATTTTTGAGATGCTTATATTCATTTTGAAATTAATTGCTTGTAATTCACCAAGTACTCAAAAACTAATATCTTAATGAATTATCATAAAAAGTCACTCCCTTGGCTAGTAAAGATCATCTTTGGAATCAAAGGAGGTTATTCCAGCTCAAATTGAACTGCCCCAGAAGACAAATAACATCTTGGCTTTAAATGTTAATGATACTACACCAGCAGAAGCAGGATTTATTTGTCTGAAGAGACTCAAGTAGTTTTCATTCATGTTGTAACATAAGCAAAAGCAATTGATGATTTCTGACAGATATATGACAATTAGGCACTTTAGCGTGAGATAGTCATATCCTGATGTGAAAGAGGTGTGTGGGTATGTACATTTAATATGGTCCAGGCATTTGCAGCAAGTCATTTGTTTTCCATATGCATTTCTAGATACTTAAAAATATATGATCAACCTTTTTCACAGAAGCCTAAGGTTTAAAAAGTTTAATAATCTCTCTCACACACCATTTTCATGAATTGATGTTAGAAAAAATAAAGAGATGAAGTATGTTCAGATGAAGTGTTGTTTAACAAATTGTTGACTCTGTAGGAAATAGCTAACATCGCCCATTTTCCCATATACAGGTCTGTGGATCAACACAGATGACTGTAAAATGAGAATATGCAGCAAAAACACGGTACCCCTCCAAGCAGGCATGGAATGATAGGAACCTTATGCATTTTATAGCCTCTTCATGGTGTATATAATTTCACCAGGGAAACACATGATCAACATTCAAAGAACATTGTTCAAGTATTTCACAGGCTTACGCCAATGGTAAAAATTTGTCCTCTAAGCATCTTAAATTGCTTGGACAAGTAGTTGGCAGCTGGTGACATCTTTATAGTGAATTCATAAACACCATGAATATCCACTTGAGACCTAAAATGCACAAAGTTGAAACAGGTGAGTGACCAACCTTGGCGAAATATCGCATCCTTGCTGCATAAAGGCACCCAAGGAAAACCAGAGACTATTAAAAATCCCAAATTCATTAGTTGATTCACTACTTTGTGTTTCTCTTCCATCTTCAAATTCCTCAGTGTGCCACTCGTAGGGGCTAAATCTGCTGACCAGGAATAAAACTACACTGACCCCAATGTAGGCAAACACAATGCACATCCAGATCTCATAGGCTAAAGGATCAAGAAAGGAAAAGACTCCTGGTTTGGACTTCTGAGGCTTCTTGATCATGATAGAGATTCCAAGACTCATGAAGGGCTTGGAGAAGTCAATCACCTCTTCTCTCACAAGGGTGATAGTTAATGGAGCAATTGCAATGTCAGCTTTCTGTAAAGGAAAGAAAGGAAAATAACAGGACCCAGAATTATGGTTAGAAATGATACATAATTAAAACTTGGAATGGAAAGGGATGGAACTTATAGAATGGTAGCAATCAAGGCTCTGATGCTAAAGAATATTTAAAAGGGTAATGTATTTATTTACCTAGTATAATAGACAAATAGTTTACCTATCTGACTTGGCTAAGCTAATTACACATTTCTTGCAATATACCCTTGAATCACTGGGATAACCTGTGTGCTTGAAGACAGGTAGAATGCATGTTTCAGTTAATTTTCAAGTTTACTTCTTGCTTCTGCCTCAACCTCTCAAATTCTATCACAGAAATAAAACAGTTTTTTTCTAGAGTGTCATGGAATGCCAACAACTGAGATATGGTTATTAAAAAAAAAAAGAGTGGCTATTCTCTCAACAGTGGTTCCAACTGAATTACTTTACCTATAAAGAGATATATACTTACCCCATATACAAGTTCTCCAACCATACCATTCCAAATTTTGGTGTCTGCATCCCTGGCCCCATACTTGCCATCCCCAACAATAGTCAACTTGTACTTGAACCCACAATGTTTGGCAATTTCTGCAGCTAAGTCAACACAGTAGCCCTCATAACGCTCATTCCCTTCAAGCATTTCATGATTTTTCTTCATCATAACATATGGTGATTCCTAAAAGAAAAGACAATATGTTCACTGATTATCATACTGAATTTTTTAAATACTGTTATTATGTCAAACTCCTTAATAATTACTTGTTATACATAGGTATATGTTAGACGTAGATAATACAGTAGACTTTGAAACAAAAATATATAGGCATAGTGCTTCTAACAACCAAGCTCCTTCAATCTCTATATTATTGGGAAACTAAAATGGTTTATCATATCAGAGTAAGATACCCAAAAGCTGTTAGCACAGCTCCCTCATTTTATTTGTAATTATTAAGTATCAGAGAGAAATTTTTGCTCAACAGCTGCTATATTCAACTTTGGGTCTACCATACCCTTCTTCAAGGTTAAATGAACACCAGCTCAAAGAAGCTGAGTTCAGGCAAGATCTGTGTTACTGCTGTTTCAAGTACAAACTTCATGTAGGAAAAAAAAAAAACGGCATACACAATGATCCACAAAATGAAAATGTTCATTGTCATGGCAACATACTGATTCTATTTCTGAAAGCTTCGTGTCTCACTTCATCTATGAGACATAATACACTAGAAGGGTGGTACAAGTATAGCTAGAGAAGCTCTCTCACTAGAAGCATATAAGAGAGAAAGCATGATGAAATGATTGAGCAAACCTAATATTGTCCACTTTGGGGTGTTGCAGAACATAAATCTAATTGAGTTAGTAGTTCCTTTCAATAGCATGATGAAGGTGGGAATTCCCACATGTCCAACTCATACTCATTAAGAGAATTCCACGTACCACTAATGTTGTATCTAAATCTCTTAGAAGTGTATCTATATTTTCATCTCATGTTGTTAGGATAATGAATCCATCAATTTATAACAATGTCCCTTAGTGAATTCCACCTTCTCCTCATCCCTTGCTTAGCATTTGGTTCTCGTGATCCACATTTCCTTTCTTTCCATACAAATCCTAGATGGTCTACAACCAGACAAGCTTTGCCCCACTCTCTCAATAGTCACATATTTGGAACTAGGCACATGGCCACTACTCTGTTCAAATGAAGGGTATAAGGAGATCATACTTGTTTTTCACTAAGAATAAAGAGGGGCTAACAGCATTATTAGATCATAATACCAAATGGGAGGGTGGAGATGAACCAGAGTTGGGTAAGGTTTGAAAAGAAGTGTGAAGAGCAAACAAGACTTTGCTCTGCTGTTCACTTGTGTCAACAGCAGGGTATCAGCTGTCAAGATAGAGTTTAGCCTTCTAGAGGATGAGAACATTCTAAGAGCTTTAGCTTAGCCCATGTGTAATCCTTACAGCAGGTAAGCATGCAATAAGTGACAGAGTAGCAAGTATTAGTGAATTAAAAATTGCAAAAGCTGCTTGGGATAGTTACTACCTTTAAGGTAACCTAAACAGCAAGTTTCTAAGTGGATACTTTGAAAAGGTAAAAATAGAGTTCAATATATGTAGTTAATTACCAATATTGTGGTGACAACCACAGTTTTATTTTCAAGCCCAGAGGTGTCATTTCCAGAAGGGAGCTCGGTTAGGGTGACAACCATTTTATCCACTTCACTCCAGTACCCAATCTGAAAAAGATCACAGTTGACAAACATGAGGATAAATGGCCTGTCTTTGAAAACATTTGACGCTTTTCAAACCCATGTCTGCACCCAAAGTAACGCCCACATTCAACAGACTTCTCAATACCAGCAACAACATTACCTTCATTAATATGAATCTGACTGGGATTGAGACAGTTAAAAAAATATTCTTAAAACTGGATTGAATTTGAATCTTCCTATTTTATTATTTGTTTATTTATTTTTGTTTAATTTTCTCAGTACCTTGCTGTGCATCCCTGGTTTGTCTAGAAGTCACTATAGAGCTCAACTTGCCTTCAGCTCACAATCCTCGTGCTTTAGCTCCTGCAGTTCAGGGATTGAAGGCATGAGCCAGTGCAACTGGCTCACTTCTCACATTTGCTGGCTAACTTGGGTGGTGGGGTAATCATGTATACATGTAAAGATACCTCAACAGTGACAATTCAGCCAGACTATTTTAAGGGGAGATTTTGAGTTTAACAGTTAAACATATGTTTACATGACTATTTCTCCTAAAGGCATCATATCTTTAGCAGTTGTTTTCTATCTTATAATTAAAGTCTTCCTATAAAAGTTGAAAAAAGTGTAACATTTCTATTTTAGATTAATTATCACTATCGCTTACCAAAAAGAACTGATCTGATTCATAAAGCAAATCTCAAAACTAAATTTGTTTCTAGAAGTGGCTTACCACTGTCTACATGCACATGCTTTCTGATCCCAGGAGTGAAGTAGGCTCATGATGGAATCTGCCCCCTGAGACCCAAGTTTAAATTCTTAAAGTTTTACCTTCCGGGGCCCATTTGTTTTGAGCTCCATGATATTAATTGTGTAGTTTATTCTCTTTCCATTCTGGTCAAACTTTATATTTCCTGAGAGACCTTCAACTTGAACCTAATGATGGAATGGAAATAGAACACAGTTATAAATTTGTTAGATCCAAGACATAAACTGACAAAATTTACCCTGACCTAAACAGAAGGATATTTTAATAGGGTTTCTGCGTACTCTTCAACCTACCTGTGTGCTCTGAGGAAACAACATGGCTGTATGTTCAACATAAGAAATACAACAAAGATGACTTACATGTTTTGGCAAAATAACCAAAAACCACCTTAACGAGTGTGTGGAGTCACATTAGCGCTCATTCTGTGAAACTGACCTGTTTCAGGGCCCTTTCTATTTCTACACCTTGGCCCCAAGGCACCGCTGGGTTGGCCAAACAATCGCCTGCATTGCCTCTCCGGGAGATTTCAATCCTCTGCTTCCGAAGGTTACGGAATGCTTCAGTCATTACTTGGACAGCATCATAGGTCAGGGCAGACGTATACTAAAAGGAATCACACATTTTATAAGGATGGGAGAAAAATCAGAGCTTTGCTGCACACCACCTCACCTACCATGCAACACAGGTCATCCAGACTACTCTCGCCTACCATGCAACACAGAGAGCGGCCAAAAAGGTCCAAGAAGTTAAACACACCTCCATCTAGCTATCTTAGAATTGAACAAGAATGTGGATGATGGGACTACGGAACATGTTCTGAACAAGCAACGTGTCCAAATATATTAATATCTCAGCTAACTTAAGTGAAAATTTATTACATTTTTTGAGATCAGTTTCTCATTGAACCAGCAATTTATGGCCAGCTGTGATGATATACAGACTTTCAAAGTAACAATATAAATACCTTTGATGTCCAATAATAAAGTCATTGGTTAAAATAGACAGAAAATGGGTGATTTTTTTTACTCTGAATCTTTAATTCAACTTGGTAGTGCTCACATATACCTTAGAGTGGTGTTAGACCATTTATTTACATTCTCCCCTATGTATCTGGTGTTGAGTTAAAGAAACAAACTCCATAATTCCTCAGCTATTTTTATGCTTTAACAATCTATGAGAATGCTAGCTCAAACTCAGAGCCACTGAGCAGGCATTAGCATAGCTCTGGCAGGTCTTGCCCTTTTCCCATTCCCTCTGCCTTGCTGAAAACAATTAGTTTACATTCCTAGAGCTAGTCACCAAGGTCTATTTCCTTATTAGGCCACTTCTTCCTCCTGAAGCTGACTACCACGTCCAGCAATCAAAAGCCTCCTTTGATTCACCTAATTAACATGCCCAATTAACATTAAACACCTCATCTTTATAAACTGCCATTTGCCTATGTGTCACTTCTGTCTCTTCTTTTTCCAGAGGCAGTCCTTTGTCCCTCTGGGACAAATATCCCTTCCCCCTTTCCCTTGTCCCCTTCCCCTTCTCCCTCAGCCCCAATCTCCTTTACCATGGCATCCTAGACCATCCTAACACAGACCTCCCCTTTTTCTCTTCTTAAGAATTACACCTGAAAGTTCATTTGCTGCAGTTTTGTCTCTGTCAGAGTCGGAAAGCAGCCACATTAACTTTCCTTCCCTAATTAATAAAGGATCTCTCTGTGAAAAAAGCTACTTAGGTGTGGTTTTGTGTCTAATCCAGGATCTGAGAAGGAACCCTCACTGTGCAGTAGTCCACTGCAATAACTGATACTGTGACACTAAATTCCTAACTAAAGTCCAAAATGGCAGGCACTACACTCGAGCAATCTTATTCTCCAGTAACTTCATGCTTCTCCTCCCACAGTGACTCACATCATTTTTTAAATACCACACCCTTCATCTGCTCCTCACTCTCAAAACTCATTCCAATTATATTGTAATGTAGGGAGAAAGAGGTCCCTAGACAGTAGTTTCTTTATCGTCACCTGGTGAAATGTCTAAAGCTCACAAAACATTTGCCCCCGAGTAGACTACAGAACATAGGTGGCCATACTTCCTCCAAGGCCCCCCTCCTGAAGTCTTTTACTTGTACACTTCCAGTTTCCTTAAACACATTTGTTTCTGGAATCACACATACAATATCCCTCAATCAGCATGCTCTCTCTACAGGACTGTCTCTGTAAAAAAATTCAGCTTCTTAGATGGGTGGTGGTGGCACACGCCTTTAATCCCAGCACTCAGGAGGCAGAGGCAGGCAGATCTCTGTGAGTTCGAGGCCAGCCTGGTCTCCAAAGCGAGTTCCAGGAAAGACGCTACACAGAGAAAACCTGTCTCAAAAAAAAAAAAAAGATTCAACTTCTTTATTATCTCCTACCACAACTAAGGAAAGAAATAAGAGAGGAATAGAGAAGAAATAAGGGCTGAGAGGAGGGAGGAAAAAAGAGAGAGGAGGCAGGGAAATTCTTTGTACTGATGTTTTCTTCAAATAGCCATGCCATTTTCCTATTTCCTTCTTAAGAGAAAACTTTGAGAGGAACTTCTGATTCTCTCTTCACATATCAATCTCCTTTGCTTTTCACTCAGTGCTATTCATTGGTCCAAGGCTGTGAATGCCATCCCTAGACTCTTACGTGCAACTTCGGCAGTGCTGGCCTTCCTACACAGCTACCTTCCTGTTTGTCTTAGTTATAGCATTTCCCAGCATCTGACTACGTGAACATTCTTCCCTTGTTTCCTTTAACTATCCTCCCCACCAGAATAAGTACTTCAGGGAAGGGTAGACCTTGGCTGTTACCACTGGATTCTTAGAGACTACGATAGGGTTTGGCATATTGAAACGGCAAGAAGAAATGATGAAGGAATAAAGAAGGACAGAAGGAAGGAAAAAGGGAAGAAAGGTACGAAAGAAGGAAGGAAGGAAAGATGGAAGGAATGAAGGAAGGAACAATGGAACGAAGGAAGGAAGGAAGGAAGGAAGGAAGGAAGGAAGGAAGGAAGGAAGGAAGGAAGGAAGGAAGGAAAAAGAGTAGGCCAGAGGTCTCACATAGACCATACCCTTTCAGAGAGGAATGGAAATGGGTGTGAGGCCATGGGAAGTACATTGTGACTGAGTGCTGTAACTCTATTCAGACATGCTCTATCTGTAAACCTTCTTTGGTTTGCTGTTACTATTACTTTTTGTTGTTGTTAGGAAGAGATTCCAGGCTGACCACAAACTTTCAATCCTCTTGTTTCAGTTTCCCAAATGCTAAAATTTCAAACATTTTTTATTATGTTAAGTTATAATTTAATTTTTAGAATATCTTCTCAAATGTGAGTCATCAAAATATCTCTTGTGATATAGTGTCACTTCAGGCCATATGTGAGTTTTCACACTTCCTGCATTTTCTGAGGAATTTATAAATCTCTCCTGGATAGAAATCTGGATCACTCTGTAATGCATATCAACATTGTCCAGAATGCATTACATATATTAGATACTTCCTGAATGCCGTTCTATACAGTCTCCTGAATGTAGATATGTGTGTGTGTGTACGTATGTGTGTATGTGTGTGTGCACATATCTCCCAGATGGCTGCCTTTGAGTTACTCAAGACACTTTCACCAGATTTTTCCCCCAAACTTGTAATCTTAACCTATAAATGTACATGCAAAACATTAGACAAAATACAGAGTCACCAAAGTGAATTATATCATTTAATCTAAAATAAAATTTCTGGAACTTAACTTATAAAAATATTTTGCTATACAGAGAACTTTTATAGATAATAAAATTGAAGTTGCATTGTTTGCATTATTCAAGAATTAAAAGAAACTTAAATTTCTGACAACAGGAAAATGTTTTAGGGCTGGGTATCTGTAGCAGAGTATCTGCCTAACATGTGCGCAAATTATGCTCATGATTCAAAAAATAACTGAAGAGATAGAGTATTACAACTAAGTTTTCAAATTCTCGTCAATGAGAAGCACGTAAGAAGTCCATCACCTTTAAAAGTGGAAGAAGAGCTAATCCGATGGAAAAGCAGTTGATTTCATTGCTTTCACAGTGTTCTAAAGCATTCATGAATCACTTGAACACTGTATTACATTCCTACCAGAAAGTCAAGTTGATTTAAGAGAAGAGTTGCTCATGCTGATAAGAAAGGTCATAGCAAGTTTTATCTGCCTCACTGTGTGTCTGTTTTTATTATCCCCCAGTGAAAAGCATTGATTAATTTTCTCTCTGTACACTATTCAGTTCATTGCCAAATTAACTCTTAGCATTAATGCCTAGGTCTCTGAATAAGTAATGGAACTTAAATTGAATGAGTTGGATATTAAGAAAGTATTACGATTCATATTAAAATTATAATAGCTAAAAGCCAAGATCTTCATTAAGTCAGTTTGCTCTCACTACAGAGAGATACCCATGAAGCCACCCCCTAACTGTTTTAGAGGACTATAAATGTGGGCAAAATACATTAGAAATATGATTAAGCTGAACTAAAAGCAATCTGATCCATGCAGCACATCCCCACTGCAGCTGAGCATGCTCACGGGGTGAAAAATCCCCTGAACCTTCCTCAAATGTTCCAACTGAAACACATGTTCAGTTTATCTTTTTAAATTAAAACACACAGTCAGAAATGCAATTCTGAGCTGCTAGACAATCAGCAGTATGTGGTGCAGGGCGTTTTAGCTTCTGTTCTGCATTTGTGGTCCATTTATTTTCCTAAACAAGTGTGCTCACAATTTTGACTGGAGAGTGAAATATTTCCATTTGATTACACTGCTCAATAAAGTATATATAAACTAGTTTGAGTAGAGCATGATGACTATGTAACCATCTTCTTTCTCTGAAAATAACTGCGGCATCTCTGCCCGATGTTTATGTTCTGTGAACTCTCTCAGCTCAGTTAGAAATTTAGTCTTCAGTGGGGGGCCATTCAGCTTAGTGCTTCCCACAGGCCCAGCATCACCACACTAGCACAAGAAATCTGGGGAATCGTTTTCATGGTCCATTTTCCAAATGCATGCTTTATTCCATTTTAAGTGTGTATTTGTTGAGACTTATATTTCAAAGATAAAATAAAATGTGCATTTAAATGTTTGTTATGTCCAATAATACCAAGCAAGTCATCCAATAATGGAATAGTGTAATCACTGATACAAGAAGATGGCATTTCTAACACTAAAAAAGGAAGCAGAGAGGAAAAAGTTTGTGTTTATCTCATCTCGTGCATAACAAACTTAAAAGAAGATTCCATGAATACAATTTGAGCTTTTGTAGATTACCATATGATGTCATGTTTTCTTAACACATGTTTTCTATATCTTGAAAACATAGACAATGGTATTTAAAACAGAAATAATAACCTTTTACTCACTACTAAAATGTTTTTTAAGTCCTATAAATTGCATAATTTTCAATTTGTTATAAAACTGGAAATTATTTGAGTAAAGTTTAGAAAGCACAAAAATTGTATGTCATAAAGCAGGCCTGGACTGAGACCTGCCACTTGATCCTCCATCGTCTTGGGGTGGTTAGTAAAGTGCTGCTATGGGATGCTTCTTAGGCAGAGATTCTCAACATGTGGGGCACGACCCCATGGGTCATCTATCTCATACCCTTCATATCTTTACATTATGAGTCACAACAGTATCAAAATAACAGTTATGAAGTAGCAATGAAACAATTTTATGTTTGGGGGTCACCAAAACATAAAGAACTATATTAAAGGATCACAGCATTAAGAAAGTTGAGAACCACTGTAAGATTTAGAGAAACAAAAACAGTGTCTGTACTGTGTTTGGCAGGTACTGAACAGCAAATGATGGAAGAGAGTCCCCATTCCCCTTGTTCTCTCTTTAGCATTTGTGATATGGTCATTATGAAAAAGATCCAAAGCCACAAGTAATTTTATTGTGACCTGGTAGTTATTAAAATACCTAAAGCTGTGAATAGTTTTATTCTGGTTTTATAGGTGAAGGTTGCAGATCATAAAATATTGTCTTTACACCGAACCCCAAATTTTGCTACCAGGGAGGAATTTGAAGCCAGCACTCTGTAACTCTGAGATGATGGCCTGACTTTCTGGTTCGCCTGGACTGTCACTATGTAAAAACAGAAAGTCTCCAATCCTAAGAAGCCAGTCAGTCCTCGACACACCGTGACAGTCGCTGCTTCGTTTGGTAAATGCTGAGTTGAGTAAGTAGATGGATAGGAAATGAAGGCTTGGCAAATTGTAAAATATGCTGAAAGTTTTGTTGCTGACTGGCAGTCTGTTTTTATTACTATCAATCTTGCTGTAAGGCCAGGGTATTTTCACTTGCTTTAAAAATCACTATTTGTTCTGCAAAAACAGAATTCTGTCATCTAATCAGTGAAGTAAATAGGTCACCAGCACAATAAACAGCGTAGCCTGAGACAGCTGAGTGATAATTTTCACCTGCTCAGCCCTGCCAGACATTTAAAATGTTCCTTAACAATACCTTATTTTCTGTAAAATAATGTTTTACCTGACATACTTCAGGATTGGAGTTTCACTGCTTGGTATAAATTCTCATAGTCATTCCTACAAGAGCATGAGTTATTTAACTAAACCAAATTATTATATGCCTTTTTTTTTTTTTTTTTTTTTTTTTTTTTTTTTTTTTTTTTTGGTTTTTTAAGACAAGGTTTCTCTGTGTAGTTTTGGTGCCTGTCCTGGATCTCTCTCTGTAGACCAGGTTGGCCTTGAACTTGCAGAAATCCCCCCTGGCTCTGCCTCCCAAGTGCTGGGATTAAAGGAGTGTGTCACCACCTCCCAGCAAATTATTATATACCTTTAAAGGGTCTTGCACAATATAATATTCTGATTCTGTGCTTTACAAAGTAATTATTAACAGGATCAAAATAGTGGTGTCTTTGACAGTTAAATAAATTTATAAGAAAAATTTAGATATCTAAGAATCAAATAGAGACTCAAGGAAAAAGAACAGTGGGAGAAAGTGCACTGTGAGCCTAAAATTATTCACTTATCTTAATTCAAATTCACCAACTGTCCACCCTCTGGAGGAGCTGTCTGTGATAAGGTCATCTTTAATTTACTGTAAAGCATCTTGAACATGTGCCCTTTGGAACTGCAGTGCATAGAGGCATGAAACCTTCATGAAACTCCACCTCTTTGGCAATCACACAAGCCAGTCACAATTCCCAAGAGGAAAGTGAGAGCTCAGTGGAAAGAAACTAGAATTAGCATCTTTTATTTTTTCCATGAATAACAAAAATAATCTCAATGACTATGAAAAAAGAAAGACATTTTAAATGTCTTTAAAAGTTCATTTTAAATGAACACATTTAAATGCATGTATATATACATATATATATATATAATATACATTTATATGACTAAAGTATAAAGATTGTCTATTGATTTCATTACAAAAATCTTACTAAGGAACAAGCGTCTTGCACTCAGAGACTTGGAGGTGCGTACTTACAGATTCAATTCCTCAGTAAAGCTAATTACACAAACTCAAATAGAAAAAGAGGTTCGGTTTAAAGCAATGTCTGGATTTGATTCAGCCACATCGAGGACTTGCTCAGAGGCAGAGCTTTCATTTCATGGCTGAATCAGTCACCTTCCTCACTCCCTCACTGTCCTTGTCCACAGTGCCTTAGAGTTAACAACTTATGAAAAAGCACAGACTGTCTAGTGTAATTACTCTGGCTTCAATTTCTACGTTTGGTGACCAAAGATGTCTGCCCACCAGTCACTGGAGTTTTCACATGATGGACAGACCATGGGTGAGAACAGAGATTCAGCAAAAATTAGAAATATTTATATAGATTTTACTAAGGGCCCAAAGTGGCTTTTCATATAATTGTTGCAGCTGATATTTTGAAGTAATCTTGCTGACCGACAAGTGTTCTTTCCAGGAAGAATTGAGTGAATGCAGCTGAGCACAGATGTCCTTCTTTATAATCATAAATATGAATAATTCATTCAAATGGCAAATATATATTTATTTGCAAATACTTTTTTCGGGATATATAATTTTGGCAACATCAGTATTGTAAATATATGAGATTAATTTACATATGTCTTTTTTTAACTACCAAGTACAGGGGCTTAAATGCACCAACTTTGTGGTGCTGTGAGTTATTTTGATATTTGCAGTAGTAAACGCTGAGTCTTTGCTGTGTCTGTGGTCAGTTTCAATATTCACAAAGTAGAATTAATTTTATTAGGCTCTCAGGGTACTATTTAATGCATGATGCTAATTACTGGACTGAGAAAGATTATACTATTTTCAGACAGGTCCAATAATTCTCTTAGGGCAGCAATTAAGAAAGTTTGAGATTATGTGTTAAGTCAACTCCTGAGTAAAATGAGATTCTTATGTGAAAGCTATTATTTAAAGTGCCACACAAATGTTAGTCCCTGATGGTAGTTGAGTTCCTTAATACTATCAGGACATCAAAGTCACAGAGTTGAGTAAAGGTTACTATATGAAAAGAAAGCATGGATAGGCATGTCTTGCAAGGTGGAAACACTGAAGTCACAAAATGTATCTAAAAATTAAAATAGTTTTCATGTTTGTTATACTAACAAGTCTATTTATACTCTGCCTCCTTTTGAAATCTTTAAGAGATGTGAAAGATCTATTTTCCATTGTCCCTTATAAATACAAAGTCAGGTTAGGTTGCTACCAACTTCCCAATTTAACACCAGAGCAAACAGCTCAGGGCCCTTCTACTTGTAGAAGAGACTTAAAGAAAAATCCATAACAACAATAATCCAGTATTTTCTCTTTTTGATAGCCTGATAATTGCAAAGTTCTTGCTTATTTTTTTCCAGATCATTACTGTTCTTTGTACAAATGTCTTCTTTGAGCCTCTCTTGTGCAAACACTATGTGATTTAGAATCAGCATCTATAAAAGAAGCACATGCTTCTCAGGGTCTTGCATTTTTAAAAAATCTGAACATAGCTTTCAATGGCACTTATCAGTAAATCAGATATAAAGGTTTTGACTTCTGCAGTTATTTATTTTATAAAGAAATTAAGAAAAAATGTCAAGGCATTGAATCCATCTCTTTCTGCCCACCCTGAGGCATAGTCACAATTCAGGCCCCATCCTGGTCTGCCTGGACAACTTTGTGATACTTTTCTCCTCCAAGATTCCTGCAACACCTTGTCACCAGGGAATCCAGTAATCTCCCTGAGTCCAGCTGATAAGCACCCATCTCCTGAATGTTACAGACTTTCATCATGCTGAGGGTGGGACTCAGAACCTCATACCACTGTGGACAGCACTCATTGACTCTGCACAGTCCTTATGACATCTCTATTCAGTCCTCAGACTGATAGAAAATTTGTCTATTTTCCTTGAGTGGGAAATATTGCATGTTCTTTTTCCAAAACTTATAGACTTCGATCCCCTGCTCTTTGTAGCTTATTCACTTTCAGGCTTCAAACTCTGTTGTTTCATCTAAGAAGTCTTTCTACTCCATAACCAGCCTTACATGATCCTTGTAGGCAATACCTTCCTCTACTTGTGCATGAAGGAAACTGTTATTCGAAGCCACTATGCTTCAGTCTTTATGTGTTTGTGATGGAACAACCAACAACAACTTGACATTGACTTACAAACATATAGATAAAACTAACAACATCATGAATAAATTAATTACAAATATGTGACAGTAGAGGTCAAGAATTATTTCAAAAGGAAAAAAAATACCTTGAAACAAAAGTGCTACAATGTCACCTCCCTTGAATGGAGTAAAGCCTATGGTTTAAAGAACTGATACCCAGCTCCCATGAAGAGATGTCATTTGATTAAGATTGAAGAACCTTAAGAGGCTTACTTCTGCAGACATATAAGGAAGGAATGTTCTAGAAGAGGTAATAGTCAGTGTAGAGGCACTCAGTGGGAAAATGTCAGAATGTTTAAGGATTAAAATGGAAGAATACAGATGAAGCAAAATTGGTGAGGGGACAATGCCAAGAACTGAGGCCACATGTGAGGTGAAGAAGGTGAGCAATTCCTATGTCAAGGAGACTACTTTGATGTCTATGCCAAGTACAAAAGGATACTGAAGCTTTTGGAGAAGACTCATGACACACTTCAATTCCGTTTTAAAGGGAACACAAAAATTGAACTTATGAGACAGGGGAAGCAGTTCTCAAGATGGCATTATAACAGGGCAGAGAGTAGGTGGTGGTTGGGTTTGAGTTGGCTGCAGAGGACAAGGCAAGGCTTGGTGAGAACTGGGACAGAATCAGTGGATTTCCTGCCAGGTTGGATAAGAGCTGTGAGAGGAAGGGTAGTGTTAATATTTCCAAACGTTTGGTCTAAAGAGCACATGGTGATTGGAGTTGCCGTGGAATGTTATGGGAAAGTCGATGTAAAGAGGAGTTTGCAGAAGCTGGAGAGGACACAGGCATCGGTGGGAACTCAAAAGTTCATAAATGGTAATAAAGAGGAAAGTCTGAGATGATGACAGGACCATTTCTGCCAATACTACAAAGTGATTATTGGCTTCTGATGTAAAAGTTCATGAATATTTTTGTGTTTTATCTCACAAAAAAAAATGCCTTCTGCAGAGTAAACATTCAATAAATATATTTTGATCAGAAAAATGAATACATGAATATTGTCACAAATCACTAGAACATTAGTGAGAATCAGATTTAATGACTCAGTGCTATGACTCCAATTACTTTTAGTTATGTCAGCATGAAGAAAATTAAAAATTGCTATTTGTTTGATCATTACTTAAAATATGTAAACTATTAAAATGAAATTTCACAGGTACCAATCGAATATATTTTAATTAAGAAACTGTGGAATCTGTATTAAGTTTTATGAATTTTACTCTGAACCACTTATTTCTCCTTCCCACAACTTGATATAATTTCTAAAGCCTAGCCATAGAAGAATTTGATTTGGTGAATTAGAATCAAATAAGGTTTCATGCCAACAGCTTTTATTGCCTAAGATTTTTACAATTCTTATTGTAAAGTCCTAAAATGTGATTTTAAATAACAGTGTATCTGCTACAACAAACAAGGCCCTCCAAAACAGCATGAAAGAGAATTACCTCACTAGACAGTAATTTCATTATAGAGGTTTGTCTCCCTTGCTTTAAGCAAAAAATACACTGAAACACAGTCTTTATTTAGACACATACAGAGCTCCTTCTTACATCTACCTATAAAAGTAGAAAAGGATTATAAAAAATATTGTTTTTCTCATATTAATATCTTTATCTTCATGGTTACAACTTTCAGTGTTCAACTATACCCTAAAAGTAGAGTTTTATATTATTTGTTAGTATATTTATATATACTCATAATCTTTGAATTGTATTTTGCTTTGATGCTCAGAATCATTCCCTCCCACTCTGTCCTGCACAACACGTAGGTCATCCCCTTGTTCAGTCCATCCACCCTGCACATGGCACCCACCCATTATTCATATAGCCATACCAGGTCCACTCTAGAGAATTTGTGCTCAGATCCTTCTAAAGACAGCTTCATTGTACTTAGCAATGTCACCATAGTACAGTAGGAGTGCAAGTTTTGATGTGCTGGTGAGCCTGTAAAGAACTTTTTTTGTGTGAAAAAGCAAAAATTCCCAACTCAATAAGGAAAAGAGGAAAGTGATGCAATGCCTGCATCATCTATCTTGCCTCACTTCATCACAGAGACATTGTATCATCATCCCAAATTATCACATAAGGGAAGAATGAGCATGGCACAAGAAGCTATTATGGCACCACATTTATGTTACATGCATTACAGTATATTGCTGTGGCTGTGTTTTGTCATTGACTGTTGCTAATCTTTAACTGTGCCTAATGTATAAATTGAACTTTATAATCGATATATATATATATATATATATATATATATATATATATATATATATATGACGCACACACACATATATATGACAAATATAGTGTGTATGTGCATGTGGGGTAGGGTAGAGGGAACAATGGAGGGAGGGAAGAGAGGATGGGAGAGCGAGGACAGGGAAAACAAAAGATCGAAGTTCTTTCATTTTAGGAAAGGGTTGGGAAAAGAAACAGACTTTTATTTACTTTTATGCTTCTAATACTATGCTAATGTTCTGTGATTATTTAACCTCCACCACAGCCTGTAGTTAACAGCTTTGTTTGAACTGCACAGAGAACTATTGACCAAAGGTAAAATAGTGATTAAGTAGACACTATTGTAGAGCTTGATATGCTCTATGGTTTCAGGAACCCACTCAGTTTAGGCTCATTTCCAGAGGATATCATGGGCCCCTCTCTTGTAATTATAGCCTCTTAGATCTACAGACACCTGAGTAGCTGTAGCACTTAGAAGTAAAACATGCCCATTTCACAAGTTCCAAATGTTTTTTACAATAGCATAAGATTTGCAACTTATTTATCATGCTGGGGCATGACTTTGTGTCTCCACATGATACTCCTTCCCAAATCTCCTTCCTTTTCTTTTCTTTCAGTTCTAGCTTCATGTAAAGAGTATCCTGGTGTCCCCATACAAAAAGCCTTTCTTGATCTCCTTCCCACACTCTGTTCTAATTAGCTGTAGGGAAATGGCTTGCCCAACACACATTGTCCTTTATTATATTTGCTCATTGATATATTTGTGTTTTATTTTGGACTGTGTGTTCTCAAAGTCAAAGTTCATACTTCTTTTATTTCTATTGTGTGATTCATTCCTTGGCCCTCTAGTACAGAGCAATATATATCTGATTTAGAATGAACTCCAGCCCAGAGATGAATTTTCCCTAAAGGCTTTCAATGATCTGTATGAAGCCCTGGGGTAAAATAGAGAAATTGCAACATGTTCAACTTGGAATAGACTTTAGCAACTGGCTGAAATTCCCTGCATTTTGGAAAAGGATAGGAAAAACCATGAGTTTTTATTAGGATCTATGGTTCTCATAATGTGATAACATCTACTGAATGGTATTTAGTCTTCATAACAGCTAGGAAATAACAGCCATGGTTGTGCTATATGGATGAAAACCCTGAACTAATCAAATGCAGATTCCAAATCTGTTTTTTTTTTTCCTTTCATTTTATTTTACAATACCATTCAGTTCTACATATCAGCCACGGATTCCCCTGTTCTCCCCCCTCCCGCCCCCTCCCCCCCAACGCACCCCCCATTCCCACCTCCTCCAGGGCAAAGCCTCCCCCGAAGACCGACATCAACCTGGTAGACTCAGTCCAGGTAGGTCCAGTCCCCTCTTCCCAGACTGAGCCAAGCGTCCCTGCATAAGCCCCAGGTTTCAAACAGCCAACCCATGCAATGAGTAAAAGAAGACCACATGAGAAAAGGAAGAAACAAAGTGCTAGAGAGGCCCACAGAAATCCACAAAGATACCCCCACAATTGACTGCTGGCAATGGTCAAGAGACAGCCGGAGCTGACATACTCTGGTGATGGGATGGCCAAACACCCTAATAGTAGTGCTAGAAACCCTGTCCAATGACTGAGGGATCTGGATGCAGAGATCCACCGCTGGGCCCCAAATCTGTTTTAAACCTGCAAGCCTTCTTACTTTGCAGTATCCCACTATGAAGAACTGTAATAAACTCTCTGAAAATTGGGCGAAGCAGCCAAGAGGAAGACATTGTGGAAGGAAAGGAAGCAAAGAGAAGGCACATTGGGTGAGCTCAACAGATTGAATTCTGGGACAAAGTTTCAACAAAATTTTAATAGAATAAATTTCTGGATTCCTCATTCCCCACAAATCTTGATATAAGACATATGAAGGCAAATGATGATGTGGATTCTAGGAGACAAAATGAAACCTCATTTTCTGTGTTTCTCAAAGAGGCAGTATGGGGACACCACAATGAGTATTAGAAGAACGTGAAGAGAAAGTGGATTCTATTTAAGGATGTGGGTGGAATGCACTCTCCATTACACATCTTAAACAGTATCATTTATCAAAAGACAGAAGCCTAAAGTTCAATGAAGGGATGCATGAGCTGTGAAATATCCATTAAACCAGATGGAGACATGACCTGTGACACCAAGTGTCCAATGTCATTCTCAGAAGCTGTGTTACATTACAATATCCCAAAAGATTACATAATAGAAAGCATAAATTTTCAACTCAAGATCATCAAACAGGAACTCACTTTCCTTTTAGAAAAAATAAAGTGTTTTTAAACATTTTAGAAAATGGCTCTCTGAAATTGACTTAAAATTCAAAGGATCCCTTCATATATACCAAATACAGAACTTCAAACTTTCTATAGTTTAGGGAAATTTCATAACTAGATACAAATATATAATCATATATCCACTTTATGTGTGATCAACTAGTTCCCTGATAGCTTTATATATATTACCATATTACACAATCACTAATATATTTGTTTATATATATATATATCACCTTTTCTCCTTAATTTAACACATTTCCAATTCCATAAAAAAGACCATTATGTGTGCTCTAAACCATTTGCTCTCAGTTTAATAATACTGTCTTAACTGAGTCTGAATCTTAATTCTACTCTCAGTTATATCAGCAACAAGGGATAAATACTCTCATTAACAGAAATACCTAAATTATTAGTAAATATGTGCATGAGTGTCTACACAATATACAGAGGAAGAACTTAGTTTCCAAATGCATGCTGGGCAAAGCAAGCCAACACACTTCATGGTAAGGCACTTACTTCAGTTAGCTTTCAAGGATTCTGCCTGACTGTGTAGGCATCATGTTAATGTTTCCATTATTAAACTAATCATGTTTTTATCATCTTTCTGACTTGTCCAGGTTACTCATGTTCAATTATTATATACATACCACACACTTACATACCACATGTATGAATTTTATGTGTGGCCATATGCTTATTGTCTAAACTGTATACAAGTGAGATGATTGATAAAAGCCCACATCTATTATTCTTTCTTTGATTTATTTGCAGACAAAATATTGTAAGTGACAACCAGAGCTTTTTGTTCTTTGGTTTTTAAGTCTAAAAATGGTTTCCTCAGAGAAGGCTTCCCAAGACATGTAATTTATGTTCTTTCCTGCCATGTGTTCCATGGCTTACTGTGCCTTCTCATATGACGGTCTTTCTATTGTCTGCCCTCATGGCACTGTGAGTGCAGGCAGAAACCTGTCCTTTAATTTGCCCCAAAAAATCCTAGTCGAGAATCCACAGAATACAAAATTTCCAATAGATAAGTAAATGAATGAAAACATTGTGGAGATTCAGACACAGAAGAACACCACAGTAACACACCATTTTTTCTTATGTAAACAAACAAAATATGGAAAATGTGTTCATCAGTCTATGTGCTCACCATCTTTTGGACTGCACACTATACCTTCTCGTATTTTCTAAGCACTCTATTTCCCTTAATGCAAACCTTTATTGTTGCTGTGTGTGCTCCGGGGTATTCTTTTTCTTCCAGTGTTGACCACCTTTCTATAAACTTAGACACAAGGGAATCGTCGTAGTCCACGATCTGAAATCCAGAGACATTCGCACCTCCAAACTGAATTTTCAGCAGGTCTCCATCAGTAAATCCCTAGATATAAAACACATTTGTGTTATCCCTGTGGAAGTTAACCTCTCCTGTGCCTCTCTACACATTGTGTCTTTAAAAGTTAAACACACACAGGAGAGATAATATGCCTATGTAACAAGTTTCTTATACTTAACAGCCAATGCTCCTCACTACACCTCACATCATATAGGTATCATAGTGGGCCCCTAATCAACATGTTTACTGATGGATCACCTCATGAAAAGCTCACAGGATGTTTTCTCTTGAACTAAGACAGCTCCCATGTGTTGGGTAAGGACTGGGTCTCCTTCATTGAGTTTATCATGGAGAACAGCCATGTGCATACATATGGAAAGTATTGATCAAACTATTCTCTATTAAACCAATCCTGATAAAATAGCTTTAAATTGAGGAGGAAAAAACAAACACCCAATTGGTGTTCTTAATTGTTTAACAGAAATGCAATTTCATATTAAATTAGAAATAAATTTAATACAATAATTGAATTTCATCAAATAGTTACAGCTCAGGAGAGAAACTGGGGTGATTATGGGCATCTGTCCTGCTCTTGCGGAGGACCCAGGTTCCCTCCCAGTAGCCACACTGGGTGGGTCATATCCTGCAGTAACTTATTTGGTGCCCCCTTCTGACAAGTACAGGTATTGTATTCATGAGCAGAAATCTACAAATCATGTTACACTTTCATTAATCCAAATTATGTGCTATCATGATTTTAACAATTTTTTAATCAAAGAAATAGAAGTCAAAATTTCAATGTGGCAATTATAAATGTATTTGCCTTTAAAAGGTATTCGTTCTGCCATGTATAATGATTAAATATATCCTCAATTAAGCATGGATCTTTTATTTGTTGTTAGTATTTAACACATGAATTATTATACTTTTTACCTGGACAACGAGTGATTACTTCATGTTACCCCACAGTTTTGCTTTTACACAATTGGTGCTAAATGGACTCTTTGGATTTCTAGTGTGACAACTGATGTTGAAGGATTTTCATCTTCCAAGTTCTCAATAGAAAATTAACACTTTCCCTCTGGCCAGTCTCTTATGCATGTTAGAAGAGATGGTTGTAAACAATTCTTAACGCTTTAACAATATAATGGGACCTATCAACACCTTTGTACTTGGTGAATGCTGTTTCTTGAATAATCTAAATAATTAGATTATAATTATTACTCAAATAGTATTTGTAAGAGAATGGAGATCAGACAAAACTTTATCTTCATGTCATCTGGAAATTAGCATTTCAATGTCATGAAATGTCAGAATTCTCAGAAATTACATCACTGAGTTACCAGAAGTTTGTGAGGAGAGGACATCAAGGGTTTGCAAAAGGGAAAACAGACCCGAGTTCAGCTTCAGTATTAATTTAGGTAGATTTCTAAATAGAATCATGACAAGAGCATGGACTTGCTCACTTAGACAGTTCTTTCCTTTTTCATGGCATTACGTGTCAATTCTCAAATTGATGAGACACCTTCTGTCATTATTTCTCAATGTTCCAATAAAATCTTCTCCATCTGGACATTTTAAAAGATCGCAGCTTTCACTGTGGCTCTGTGCTGTTCACCAAATGGCACAATGCACATAAGAGACTGAGTGTCCAGGCTGTTCCAGGCCTGGAACACAGCTCAGTGAAGACTCATTGCAGATCTTTGTTTCCTGTTAACTCTTGTGCCTACACAGAGTCCTTTCCAATCTCCTAGATACACACTAAGAGAAAAACCCAGAAGACTGCCGCAGCAGCTAGTAATCATGCCACCAAAGAGAAATTTCATCTTGAACAACTAACTTCCTCCAGATTCAGGTCACTGACTGCTACTGACTTGAAAACACTATTGTTTGAAACATTTGTTCTTTTTTTTTTTTTGTTTTTTTTTTTGTTTGTTTGTTTGTTTTGTGTGTGTGTGTGTCTTTCTGTCATACCAGGCTCTTTTCTGAAGTATAAGCTGATACTCCATAAATCCTAAAAAGAAGCCTGTATATGCATAAGTACAAAGCCTTTGTGGAGTCCTGTCTATCACATGGCCTAGAATAAACTTGCAGCTTGCATCTGCTGCCTCTTTCCCTTTTTTCACTATATTTTTCATGAGGTGGTGCAGAGATCCTTTCCAACAAACAAGGTCATAGCTGCTCAAAGACCATGAGGAAAAACAAAGATTGTTTTACTACTCTTTTTTTTTTTTTTTTTTGGTTTTTCAAGACAGGGTTTCTCCATGTAGCTTGTTTTACTACTCTTTGAAAGCCCATTTTAGAAATAAAAACACACATTCAATAATCTAAATAGATTGGCTATAAGTAAGAAATAAAAAACCCAAAGAAATATAATTAGCCAATCTGCTTTTCAATATATATTGAATTGACAAGAATCCTGATGAGAACATGACCGGCTCTTAGAAGAACTCAGTTTTCATTTCATTGTGTTACTCATACACTATGTAGGAAATCAGAAATAAAATATTTTCAAGATATTATTATTATATGATCTACAATATATGATTGATAATTTTTTGACATATCATATTTCTAGATTTAACTTTCTCATACATGTCTATCAATTTTAGATATTATATATTAAAAACTCAAGTGAGAATGCAAACAGTAAGTTTATAAAATGCAGTGACAGAAAAATGGATAATTAAACAGTTAAACTTTATATTTTAAAGGTTTCCCTTAGTATAGAATTTCAACATTTCTTGAGAAAATATTGTTGTGAAGATATTTATATCGCATCATAATAAATAGAACTAGTTTAAAGATATAGATTAAATTATAAACCTAAAGCAACCAAATAAAATATTTCATTTATTATCCATAAAATATAATTGGACAATATTTTTAAAATATGAATGACGATCATTCCAAATTAATATATTCAATTAAAAATATTATGTAGTAACTCTGGGGAGATTTCTTTGTATTTTCGAGCACTGGTTAATTCTCCAAATGATCAGGGTTAAGTTTGCAGCACCCACATGAGGGCTCCCAACTATCTGTAACTCCAGTTCTAGGGAATCCTAAGCCCTCATCTGGAATCTACAGTGATTGTGTGCATATGGTGCACAGACATAGATGCAGATGAAACACTCATATTCATAAATTACAAATACATAAATCTTAATAAAAACATAGTAGCTAGTAAAATAATGCCAATTAATTCACCTACCAGATTTGCAATGATATAATGGTACCCTTTAACATGTTTTCCAATGGTAATAACCTAGCAAGGATAAAAACACAAACATTTAATATATATGAAAAACAATGATACAAAATTACTGATATGATGATCTGATTAGCAAAAGATAGAATTTGGGGTCTTATGTTCCACTAGTCATGTTTAATAAAACATTTTTAGCAAATACAGAGAATGTTTCTTAGGAAAAAGTAATAATTCACTTTAGTGCTTAGTAAATGTTACCTATTAAAAAGTCAACCACTAAATCAAAATAACTCATTTTTTTTAATTCAATAGTGAAAATATGTCCATATATTTTGGAGAGAAATATAGATTCAAGTAAATTTAATCCATAGCAAGTCATAAATTTATTTCTATTGTTATATATATTTGTCTTCCTAATAAACAACCACCTAAAAAATCTGAAATATCATAACTGCACATCTATATACAATAGGCATACATTGAGTTTATAAAGTGATAAGGGGACATTAATAAGCAAATATATTATTATTATTATCAATACACTTATAGCTTAGTTCAAATGAATATTTATAGCTTTAGGCAACAAAGTAGCCAAGAAGCTAATTTCTCTTCATAAATCTGAGTCAAGCAAGACAAGCTTACATCTTGGAATGAGAGATTACTCTAGCAATGGTCAGAGAACCTTTGGACACTACCGAGTCACATTTCCTTTCGCTGACTTCTACCACTGACACAAAGAATAGGTGCAGATGAATGGGCTTGATGTAGTAAAGTACAGAGATTCACCGAGTGATAAATGCACTGTAAAATGAAAGTAACTTAGGTGAACAATGCATTTAATTCCCTTAATCTAATAGCCTTCATAGCTCACAATCCAAAGTTCAGAGAAGTGTGGTTTACTTTCTTTCATGATTGGAATGTTTGAGGGGAAGCAGTGACATACGCCCACTGCTTATCATCTCCAGAGAGTACTGTACTGCATTTTGGTACCACGGAGTAGGGAGGGGGAGTTCAAATAGACAGCTCCTGCTAAATTCATCAGACCCTCCAATGTATCATAAAATTGAAAATTATAAGATGAACCATGTAAGACTAGGGTCATTAATATTCAAAATAATTTCTTTAGTTTGTATTGTGTTATTTTAGAAAAGGTTCCACTGTGTAATCCAGTCCCTCCTTGAACTCAGCATGTAGGTCAACCTGAACTCAAACTCTCAGTGACCCTCTGCCTCAGCCTCCACAGTGCTGGGATTCCAAGTGTGTACCATCATCCTTTCCATTTTTAAGGGAAATAATCAAGCCAATGAAAAACATGAAACTGTAAGCTAAAAAGAAATATGCAAAGTATTAGTTCACTTTCCTGATCCTCTGGCTCCCCTTATTATTAAACAAATGACTAACACTAACAGTGAACCTGTAAGCTTCTCCAGGTTTACCCTTCCCACCCTCTGCACTCAGACCACAGGGGTTTTCTTAACTGTTTTGCACAATAGCACACTTATTTAAAACTCCTCAGGATTTTGTCTCCTCACTTGGAAATTTCTTCATGTTACCACATACATGTATTATTAACATGCAAGATGTAACCAATTTCAGCCTAATGGTCACCTCCTGGCTGAAGACTTGCATGGTTGTCCATCACCCAAGACAATGTTAGGTGCTAGCATCAACACATTTGGTCCAAGAGCAAGGACACAATTCCAGAAAAGATTTTTACAGAGCACCATGCTGATATTGTGTGACAGCTGTTTGAAAAGAATTCAGGGTTATATAGCCTTCTTACCCATTTTTACATCACACAACTAAATTGCCTTTTCCAAGAAAACAGATCCTCCACATTGAAGGCAGAAGCTTGAACAAAAGATTCCTTTTAAGTGAAAAATATTCTAATTCATCTCAGCTTAATCAACATGCATTATGTCCATAAATACTTTAAGAACATCTGTTGATTCTGCCTATTGAGCAAGCTACAGTGCTAATGTCCCTGTTTTCCATCTGAGACTTAAAATGAACAGTACAAATGAAAGCAGTTGTCTCTATTTCTGTTTACTGAGAAAAAGAAGGGATATGGAATTCACTAGGTTACAGTCTTTATAGATGTTAGTGCAGGCCATAGTAGCCATTATAATTTTGCTTTACAATAGCAACTAGTATTATACAATAGATAATTAATGCTAATTTCCAAGTGTTTTGATGGCTGCACACTTCTCTCATCTGATCACAGCTAGAAATAAACGTCTTTTGGGTTTTATCAGATAATGTTAAAATAGTCCTAATCTAATGCAGGTTAATTCTGTTGCTAATTTCCAGATGCCGTGAAGATAAAAGTTTTATCTGATCTCCATTCTCTTGCAAATACCAGTTGAGTGAATTAACAATAGAGTGTCCTTTTTTTGTTGTTGTTAGAATGTGCCTTATCAACACCTTGTACTTGGTGAATGCTGCTTCTTGAAGAACACCCTAACTTACTCTAAATTATTACTTTCCATAATCCTCTCCCAGAACAATTTGTTCTTTTCAGTCATGGATCATCCATGTTATGATTATGTAACTACAGCATTAACTTCTTTCTTTGATGGGGTTTACCATGTTTTATTTAATGATGTTTCTTTAGACATATTTTAGTGTCTGTACAAAAAGCCATAGAGACCTGGAATATTTATTCAAAAAATTAGTAAATGGCTCAAAGCTAGCCAAATATTACCTTCTGTGTATACTTTGCATAGATCACTCCTCTCAAGAGATGAGTAGATCCAGCTGGGTGGTGGTGGTGCATGGCTTTAATCCCAGCACTTGGGAAGCAGAGCCAGGTGGATCTCTGTAAGTTCAAGCCCAGCCTGGTCTACAGAGCGAGATCCAGGCCAGGCAACAAAACTACACAGGGAAACCCTGTCTCAAAAAATGGGTAGATCCTCATCCATCCATTGTAGATCACTTCCATAGTTTAGATCTTATATGATCCATCCATATCCCATGTGTTAAAGGCTTGGTCCTCAATTTGGGACTATTAGAAAGTGGTACGAGCTTCATGAGATAGGATATAGTGTAAGAAATATAGAACATTAGAGGAATCTCCTGGAGGGGATAGAGAAACCCTGATCTCTTCCCACCTCTCGTTTGCTTTCCAGCCACACTGAAGTGAACTGTTTGCTCCCGTACATACATCTATCATTATATGTAGTTGTCCACCTAGCTGGAAAATTACCGGCAACTAGCTATGGATAAATATTTCCAACATAATGAGCCCAGATCAACAGTACCTCTCTAGAATTTGTTTTACCCTATTATTTGTTAGAGTAACAGAAAGCTAAATAACACAACTTTCTATGTTATAGTTCTTAGTACCTTATCTGTATTCATTTTCTTCCCATATAGTAAGCTCTTGAGGTTCTAATAGCTGCCTTTCTTGCCATTCTTTGCATCCTTCACTTAGATAATAATGCTGATTAATTGACATGCCATCCATTTGTGCACTCATTTAATGTATTTATAGACATGTATTTATGACATATAAATGTTAAACAATGCTTCTTAAGTGAGGTACTACATGGAGACTTGCATAACTATAATTACAGGTTTTGCTTCAAATGTTGCTTTTTATGGTCCCAGTGTGTTGTGCAATTTCCCTATTCATGTTTTTGAAAGATACAGTTGTTTTCATTGTGTTTATTACAAAGAAGCAGAAATATTTACATTTTTAAACCAGACTAGTGAATATTATTAAAATTCAGCTTTACTGAAAACCTCCCATGAAATTAACTGTGATTTTGAAGGGAGCATTCCAACAAGTGGCCTATTCTAACAGCAATCTTAACTTCATCTCCGGAGATGAGAATCAAGATTTTTAAATTGAAATTATTCTACTCTCTTGCATACAACTGATTCTTTTACAGGTCACATTAGTTTGATTTAGGTTATTAAGTCATTAAGACACTCCACTTTTTATTCCTTAAGGTCTATATTTTATATTAATTGAGGCTTCTAAACACTTGTTTCTAGAATTAATGTCTTGAATACTTTAGTGAATTTCGGTTTTTATCTCAAAGGCTAGGAGCATAAATGCATACACAACTGTATATTTCTTTCTAATCTAATGTACTTTCAAGGAAGAAGCAGCTGCAGTCTCTCTTCCCCTCTCTGTCTCTGTCTCTGTCTCTCTCTCTCTCTCTGTCTCTCTCTCTCTCTGTCTCTCTGTCTCTCTGTCTCTCTGTCTCTCTCTCTGTCTCTCTCTCTCTCTCTCACACACACACACACACATACACACATCAAAAAAGATTAGTGAAGGATTCCTTACTAAGCAAATTGTGAAGCATGCTTGGTCAGTTTCTCTGCCTTAAAGCACTGAGGATCTGGTTTCTTACTGTATTCTTATCTTACAACTTCATGATTGCCCCATCTTGAAAGGTCTTATCTAAAGCAAGGCGGTATGATAAGAATGGACAAAAGCATTCTCGTGTCTGATACAATTTTTTTTCTAACATCCAAATGAATACTGTTGACTTCCCACATCGTGAACATGGTCTAATTGTATTTCCTTCATATTTTAATTTCATAGATTACAATTTTAAGTGGACACAAATTTTCTAATATATATGCAAAACCAAAATATACTTCTTACAAAAACTGCCTCCTCTTTCTAGAGATGTAGACATAGTGTGCTGGTCTAAATAAGAATAACCTCCATAGGTCCATATATTTTAATGCTTAGTCACCAGGTAGTGGAACTATTTAATAGGATTAGAATGACTAGGAAGAATGACATTGTTGGAGGAAGTGTGTCACTGGAGGTGGGCTTTGAGGTTTTGAAAGCCCATGACAGACCCTACATCACTCTCTGTGCCTTCAGATCAGAATGAAGCTCTCCAGTACCATGCCTGCCATGCCTGCTACCATGTTCGCTGGCATGATTATAATGGATTACACCTCTGAAACTGTAAGTAAGTCCCTAATTAAATGAATTCTCTTGGAAGAGTTGACACAGGCTCTTTATAGCAATGAATACTGACTAAGACACATAGGTATAAAATAACACAGACTTTGCACATTGTATTAAAATAATTATGTATAAACCTCAAACCAATTCACTTTTGCATTAAGACATCAGATTGGCTTTGACTTAATTAAATCTAAAGTTTCCAGCGAGGAAAAGAATGAAAGTTTAAAACAAAGCTTATTTAAAATACCAGCATTTGATATTATATATTGAAGTTATTCAATGATAAAAATCAATCTGTCAGCATTATTGACATTGCTTACTGAAGCTAGGGATAATTCAATTGATGATCTTTGCTGCATTGTACATGAACTATAAACTGAAAACTGCTGTTCAAGCATCTTGCAGGATGGTCCTTGCCAGTGCTGATGCTGCATTCATAGTCTATATTTGGCAGAAAACAGAGGAACAAACCTGGTCCACAATGTCATTCACTTTATCCCTTTCACAGTCAAGGATTACACGCCGTTCTTTTTTTAACTCCAGATCTTGAAAGAGCGATCTGTAGGTCTCATCTTTCTTGTCATTGTTAATGTTCCCCACATTGATAGCAGTCACCTGCCATTTCTTCTCAGCAGCAGAATCCAGCACAGCTTGCAGTGTTGATAAGCCTGGGAAGACAATGGGCAAGGATGACTGATGAAGATACTGGAGAATCTCAGAACCAGAATGGGAAATGGCCAGATCCACATTGTTAAGCTTGATGTATTTCTGCAGCTATGCGGAGGCCGAATTCTGACAGAAGCTATGATTTTTTTTTTTTATCAGTATCTGCTTTGTCCATGTGAGATTAAATAGGCAAAAACAAACTGCCAAAGGAAATTTAGATCACATTCTTTATAACTCTGAGATGTGCTTCTTGTAACATGCTGACATACAAGATCTCCAATATCTCTAAATTAACTAAAATGAAAAAAAAATCCCATATCCCACTTTATAGAAGGTAAAATAGTTTTAGCTGTATGTGATAGTCCACCATTTTGTACTAGTAACTTGATGGGGTTTAGACCACATGGACTCCCTGAGCAGCTGAATACCACAGTCAGTGATAGCTAAAGGCTGCCCTGTAACCTTTGTTGTTCCAGTCAGCAGCAGAATGAGGGCTTTTTTTTTCCTTCTGTAGCCTTCTGTCATGTTTTTGTTTTTGGAATTGCTCTTGTGGATATTAAATTGTTCATCTATTAATCAGATGGTGGCAGCTGTTTCTCTATACAGATTTATCTCATATCCTAAATATAAGACTATTTTTCTACTTGTTAGTAATTTTTGTTAGAGTGTGATATTACTTCATTGTGGTATTTAATTATACATAAACTGTAGCTTGTTTAGAACTTTAGGATCAACAACCGGGGTTGGGATTGTTTCTTGAAAAGCTAAATCTACAGTTTAGTACTACAAAAATAGTAGATGTCCTTTTCTTCCATATAATTTTTCAGTTGTTCTCACTAAAGCCAAGTTCATCATGTAGAAGAATAACTTCATGGAAACATGATCTCAAGGCCCCATAAAGAATTCAGATTCAATATATTATCTTCTTCATTCTAGAACGATCTGTATAATTCTAAAAGTACACTGATCTGTTTTTATCTATATGGTGTATGATTCACCTGATTTGAGCACATTTGTTTATAATCTAAGTTCAAATACTAAATTTACAATGGCCAGGAAGAGAGCAGCTATCTGTTTTTTCCATCAACATTTCAAGCTATAAAAAGTCATTGACAATCATATGAATTTAGTGTTAGTCATAAGTAGACAAAGTGATTTAGGATATCTTTTGATATTGACGAACAAGTAAATTCCCCAAAGAAACTATATGCCAAAGGCTGAAGGTGCCATTTGTAGCTCTTTCAATAAAGATGAGGAAAATGCAGCATCAGTCAAAATCATAATGGCAATAGACTCAAGGACCTAATGTTTATTTGATTTAAATGCATGAAATCATAATTAAAATAAGCATTAAAATATTTGTTTTCTTTAAATGGGTGACAACCAATTAATTATTTTGAAAACAAAAACAAGCAAGAACTGTGGGGTTGCAGAGGCTTTTCCTATGTGGAATATACTCAAGGTGAAGATAAAAATCAAGGTTTTTATTTTTCCTTTAGACAAAATCCAGCTAATACACAATAAATGCACATGAGTTCAGAATCAATACTGTGTGACTTCCAATGAAGTTAGTGAGTCAAGGCAACAACTGTCAACTGTTCTGTGCCACTTAGTACACAGTTGGACTGATATGCAAAACTGAATCTTTATCAGGCTATACATTTACAGGGAATATATGAGTATATAATGAGCCCCACGGTGTTTAGATTATCAAAATCTAGAATAGGAAGTAGATCATATAACAACAATTCTAAGAAAATACATTAACCAACCATGGTACATAGAACTCATGTTTATCCTTCTCTCAACAATTAACAATGTTTATATATATATATATATATATATATATATATATATATATATATATATATATATATAAGAGAACTGCATATACATGAAAAACTGATGATGGTTATTATTTTATTCTAAAGAAATGAAGGGTGATAAGAATATAAGATAAAACAATAAAAGTTTTTATGTAGTATTCATTGTGAAAGGGGTTAAAAATTCATGGCACCCTGGGTGTGGTGCCACTACTCTGTAATCTTAGTTCTGAAGCAGTAAAACCATGAGTTTTAGACTTAGTCGCTAAACAAATGCATGACAATCTTTCTAATGTAGTTTATAATGAAAATTGAAAATACTTTACCTTCATAGACAGTACATAATAGAGTGAACTCAAATCAATCTGGGGGAGATTAACCAAAGCCCCTTGTGTCTGCTTTTATAATAAAAGGTAGAGGTAAACATGAATTTATCAAGGGGTGGCATAGATTCCCCCATCACTTAGAAAAAAACTTTCAGTCATAAAAGCCTAGAATCCATCGTAAAGCACCCGTGATTGCTGTTCACTCTTGGCAAATTCAATCTCCCCAGGTTGTAACTCAAGTGCCTTGTCAGCTTCTCATCACCAATAAAGGCAGAACACATACAACTGGCCACCTCATCAACTCAACAGCTATAAGCTGCTTGGAAATATTTTTTGTAACTACTCCATTGTCTTTTCTATCTTCCAGTTATCAGACATGTGCCTTCAGTCACCTTAAAAACATAAGGGTCATGCTCTCCCCATTTTATCATATAGCCATCCTTGGGAGCCTCCTTTACTGTATGCACTAAGATATTTTATTAAAGAATGAAATTTCCACACTGAAAACTTTGAGTGTTAATGTATTTGGCATTGTCTTGTCTTTGACAGATACTGTAAGAAAATTTACATATAAATTCACTTATAAATGTGTAAGTAGATTTCATCAAGTGATAAATTTAAGCCTAGAATTTATTGGCATTTCACAATGTCAAAGAATATAGAGATAATATATAAAATAAAAGATAATGGATTTTTTTTAACAAACTTAACTTTCAAACTCATTTATTCTGTGTGACAAGTAATGTGCACTCAGTATAGACTCTCCATTATTAAAACTCTTAGTATTAATATTTTGGAAGCTGTGTAACCTGACACAAATTACTTCTTTTTAAAAGCTCAACTTCCCAAGTAGTGCTATATCAGATTTGCTACATTCTGTCAGTTGACATTGCATAATAGCACATCAGTCATTTACAAGCTGAGGTCTGATCTCACCCCAAATTTGAGAGACTGTTGCACCTTGCTCAGGAATCGACTCTCTTAGATTATTTTTCAGAGGTAGCCACAGACTCTCTCAAGATCAGCTACTTAATTTCCTCATTCCTCACAGCTGATAATCTTGTAAGATTTCTATTGACAGATTTCTTCACACTTCATTCGAGACTTTCAAGTCATGAGACTGACTCACTGCCTGCTTCACCAAGTGGGCAATGTTTTTGAAATTACATACCACTAAAAATGTGTGTTCTAGCTATGAAGATGTGACTAACCTCTTCTTTGGCAACCCAACACCACACTGCTGTTCTCTTGGCCCTACAATGTAATTATGAAATAAAGCAAGCTGAGTTCTTTTCCTTGTCATATGAAATGGCACAGAGATTTCTCCATCAGTACATGAAGCCCTTAATTAAGATAGAAATGTGTGTGTGAATCAGAAGCTCTACATAAACACTGGTTTATGTAAAGCTATCAGTGAGCATTATTCACTCAACCCAGATACCTATTCTGCTGTATCATGTCATCTTGCTTACTTCTTATTTCTAAACAATTTAGCAAGAAGAAAGATGTTGAAATAAATAGCTGTCCATGTAAAATTGGAAGAAAAAATAAAAAAGTATCTCCCCTTTTAATCATTTTAAATAGAACCTTAAAACTTTCCAGTTATGAGTCCAAAATTAAGTTCTTAACGCTACTTAGTTCTTAAACATTTGGATTTAGAAAGAAATGGCTAGTTCAACATTGTTAACAATAGGCTTTGTATGCATAACCTAATTCTAAGCTGACAATTTTCCTAAAATTCAAAAAATGACTAGCAGCAATGCTAATTTCATATAGACTCACTGTCCATGACAGTAAGAGAAAATCAGAGAAAAATTTTAGCTTAAAATTCCTTTCATTTACTTATTAAGGGCTGAAATTTAAAGTGATAACTGCTGGAAGGCATATTCCATTCAGAACTGTCTTCATTCTTTATTTCTTTATTTATTTTTTTGGTTTTTCGAGACACGATTTCTCTGCGCAGCTTTGCGCCTTTCCTGGAGCTCACTTGGTAGCCCAGGCTGGCCTCAAACTCACAGAGATCCGCCTGGCTCTGCCTCCCGAGTGCTGGGATTAAAGGCATGCGCCACCATTGCCCGGCTTCATTCTTAAAATTATTATATTTTGCATAAAAATTTCACAATCTCACTCATTCTAGGCAGTGTAATTAATTTGTATACTCACTAACTCATTGCACGGTGCCTAAAGTAGATTATATTAACATGAATTGCCCCATCAGTTTTTCCAGAACATCAGGGGAAAAAATATAGTTTTGAAGCATTTTAGTTCTATGCCAGGTGATTTCTTTGACCTGACATCACTTTGAGGGCTAAACAGTGTTCATTCAAAATTAAAACCAAGGCACAAATATAGAAATGAGGCATTGATCCTGCTTTCACTTACTGCACAGAGAAATGTATCACTTTTCTTTATTGACATTGAACCAATAAACACATTATTAGACTCAAATTAAAATATATTGCACCTGTATCCAAAGATCAAAATTATAAGGCCTAATGGGCTGGCCGAGGTGGCCCATTACTCTAGTTAAATATGTTACAATGCTCCATCTCACTACTCCCAGTGCACTAATAGCACAAGGCTTTCAGGAAGGGCACAGAGTCCTCAAGGAGTATCAGGCTCCTGCCAAGTAGATGGGTAAAGAGAAGACACTAGCGATTCTGAAATGTCAGCCGGAATGGGAAGAACAGCATCTGATTTCCTGTCACCAGGAAACTGAGATTCGTGGAAGACGATTCTATACAAAGACCACAGCACCCAAGGCTTCCCACATTTCTGCTGTGATGTAACCACAGCCTTTGGAAACACAGTTCAATTAATTACAGTATTAGCTAAAAGCAGCATGATGAAACAGAATATGTCTAAGTCTCTTTCATCTGGTTTATAAATTTGGGGAGAACATTGTTGGGGAGGGAATTTCCATGTCTAGGTCTCATGATATTCAAAGGAACTTTTATTTTATTTTATTCAACATAGTGTAACACTATACACTACACAAATCCATGTAATCAAGGAGGTAGAGAGGGAAGCATATTGAGAAGGGAACCTGCAATGATGTCCGTTAATAGAGGAAATTATGGGACCTCCTAAAAAGGCATGATCAGTAAGAATAAGGCAGCACAGGAGGCCCTCCACAGCAGGTAAGGGTACGGTGGAGAGGCAGCCCACGAGGCAAATAGGGAAAGGGCAAAGAAAGAGCGGTTCACAGGATGAATGCATGGATAACTTTAACATCATGCAGAGTGATAAAAATGAAGCCACTAATAAGACAAAAGTAGTCAGCAATAACTCCATTTCCATTAGCTAAATAAAACATCACATAAAGGCCAAGGCCCTGTCTGCATTTGAGAGTCTTACATATTTATCTCTGGAAAGAGTTGTCAGTGGAAGGCTTGTGTAACACTTAACACATTAAAACATCTGGCAGCTACATGATAATACCTCAAAAGTGTGCCCATCAGGTCACTTTGGCTTTAATATATAATTACTTAATATCATGACACTAAGGCCATGGCATATAATTACTTAATATCATGACACTTTGGCCAACAGATGCACTTGACTCAAATAAATTTGTATAATTTAATAATTGGAGATTATCTCATCCTTCCCGTTTTATTTAATATTTTGAAAGTATTAATAAAAATGCTGTAAAATGCCCCAGATTCTCTTTGCAAGTGCATATGTCTGCCAGTCCTCACTTGACAGTTCCCCAGCTCCTTTTATTGCTGAGCATCTCTCTTCCAGTCTTTGTGTTTCTCTTCCTCTGTTTATACAGCTGATGTCTATTTGAATATTTTTGAGACTCACATTTTTTTTCATTGAAAATAGATTCTTCTCTCATACAATATATTCTGACCACAGACCACAGTTTCCCCTCCCTCCACTCCTCCCAGTTTCCCACAATCTCCTCTCTCCCCCAGATTTACTCCTCCATAGTTGCTCTTCAGAAAAGAGCAGGCCTCCAAGAGACAACAGCCGAACAGGACAAAACAAGATACAGTAGCACAAGGCAAAAGCCCTCATGTGGAGACTGAATAAGGCAATAAGAGGAAAAGAGTCCCAAGAGCAGGCAAAAGAGTCAGAGATAAACTCACTTTTAACCAATGGGAATACCAGAGTGAAGACAAGGCTAAGGGTGAGGAACATTCCTAAACTAATGCCATATTTGGCCTCATCCACAAGTAAAATTTGTTCATCTTCTACACTTTCAACTTAGCAAGCATGATTCAGCTTCTAATATCAGGTCAAATTTAAGATGCCCAAACATTTAACTCATTCAGTGAATGTCAAAACTGTGTCTAGCATTACCTGTAGCTCTGCATGTCTAGTTATGAACCTCACACCCTGGGTAAGGAGTGCTCCTGGGTAGTGCCTTCCTGCAGCTAACACTAATGCCATAAATAACAAATAGACCTTATGCTGGGTGACTAAATCAGTCCCTGGGATGTAGTGGAAGTTCAATAAATAGTTCTGGAGTGACACAGTCAATGACACTATTAATTATGAATTGTTATACACCCTAGGAAGGTAAATAAAACATTGCTTTGTAAGAAAATGCCAGTATGACAGGTGTCTCTCAGGAAATGATATATGGAAGCAGACATCAAGAGGCTCTACAAACTTGAGCTATGTGCAGACCTTTGAGGTGAAAGAGTTTGGCCCGTTTCAGAAAGTGAAAGAAGGTCAATCAGATTTGGGATTTATATTTAGTGAATAAGCAAGTCTCAAGAACTCACTGGAGAACAGGGCGGGACTCAAATATTATAAAGCCTGAAAGCCAGGGCTAGAATTTCAATCTTATCCTCATTATAGTGTGAAGAAGTCATTGAAGTCTTTCAAGCAAGTGGGAGGCAGTTTGATGCTGAAACAACAACAACATTTAAAATAATTCTGACTGCTTTATTGAAAATGGGTCACATAGAGACTAGTATGGCATTAAGGAGATGAAGTACTGGACATGTGGTGGTACATTGACCTGGAAAGATAGGTCCAGAAAAGAAGCCTATAGATATGAAATACATATAGAATGAAATAACAGCACTACAATGCAAGTGTGAGAAATTGATTTAAAATATACCCAACTTCTGGAAGAGTTCTAGGGAAATCAAGTCCTAAAAAAGTGGCCACAGGGCAAAAGGGAAGGCTAAATACCCATAAGCTCAGTTTTAGAACCTTTTTTTTTTTTTTTAAATCACATTCACAGGAAGCCCATATTAAAGTCATCCTGAACCTTGAAATCCACATTTATCATCATGACTCTGTCTGTAGTTTTCATGCATAGTGTAGATATCAAATCTTCCTTCTCAAAGCACTGAGCAAAGATGTCTAGCTTGAGCAGGCCTGCTTCTGAACCACAGCAGCCAAGTCTGGGTGATCAATGGAGAATGGACTGATGCTGGTTCCCTTCCAGTCTTCCCTTCAGCATAACTAGGTGCCCTGTCTTTGTCAAAATGGACTTCTGAATTTCATTTGAAATTGTAAGTACTCCAAGAAGTGAGCTGCTGATGGATTCAGTGTGAAGATTAGCTCCACTTATATAAAAATCTTTACCCTCTTGTCTGTGCTTATAGGTACTCTCCAAAGACACATAAACATCCACACAAAATGTTTCATACCATCCGGTGTGTGCACAGACTCATGTAAGCTCTCTATAGAACTGATGAATGTTAAGAAGACTTTGGCTCCAAAACCCCAAAAGCAGACCTTCTAGTATTAACCTTCAAAACAAAGAGTATAGAAACATAAAAAAAATTCCCCATCCCCTAATTAGTGCACTCATATAACACATAAACAATCCTGTGGAATTATATAGGGCAGCTTGGGTTGGATACTAGAGGCCTGTGCTGGACTATCCTACATACAAGTAGTCATGACCTCAGAGCAGCTGGTGACTTTTCTCAGGTTCAAAGACCTTATTTTAAAAGCAAGGCTACTTCCTGCCTGATAAATCTTTTACACTGAACAAGATTTAGTAACTATAAACTACTACAAATCTTCCTGTTTATATGCTTGTGTGAATTCCCTTTAAGTCACTCATCCTCTAATTAGGAACATAGCCGTTCTGGGGTCTTTGTAGCTCACACGTCAAGCTGTTCTATGCTAGGACTGAACACTAAGTCATTACATTGTCACAGATTATCCCTATCAACTGTGCTCTCAAATATTAAGTTGTGCATTCTGTTCCTCTTGATTATGTGCCTGTGTTTTTGTTGTTGTGTCTTGTTCTGTTTTTTTGTTGTTATTGTTGGTTTATTTGGTTTTGGTTTTTGTTTTGTTTTATTGTGTTTTACTTTAAGCATATATACATACTAAAATTGCATTATTCATTTACACAGTAAAATTAAACAACAAAATTCTTGGGCCTTCATACACCTTTATATTACTAAAGCAGCACATATAAATACCAAGGGCAAATGCAGTGTTTGACTGATTAAAAAGGGTTACATTCTGTCACCTACCTCTGTCACTGTCGTAGAGGTATGCAAACTTGTCCCATTGGTAGTACTCGATCAAACTAAGGAGTGCTCCTTTGAGGTCAGGTCGCATCTGGATGACGAATGGATGTGTGCCATCTGTTGGGAAGCTGGGTGTGATGAAGGACACATGGAGTGTCCCACAGAATGATGTTATGGTATTTACAGACTTCTTGTCATAAAATCCAAAGATTGCGTAGACTCCTCTTGAGAACTGGGAACAGACTAGAAATTGGAAATACAAAAGGAGAAGTTATTTAATCATTGTGTGATCACATGGATTGTCCTGAAATGCAATAATCATATAAAGTACAAAATCATTACCAGATCAAACGAAATAGTAAGTGAATATCAATGATTCATCAAAATTTAAGGGAACTTATTCACTTAGCATTCAATTAAGTGATTAAAAAACACTATACAGGATAAAAAGTAGCAGATAAGGCTACAAGAAAATGCATAGATTATGTAACATGCTTAATGGATAAATGTGTTTTAGGACAGATTTTTTAAATGTATAAGACATTAAGGTTCTAATTTTTATTTTAATTAAAATGTAATTAAATCTCAATCCAATCCCTCTTATGTCCCCTTCCCCATTTCATCTCAAATTTATGATCTCCTTTTCTTCACTTATTACTGTTGTATACACATAAATACATAAATACAACCTGCTGAGTATTTTTTTTTGCTTGTGTGTATATGATTTCAAGGCTGAGAACTTTTTATTGGGTAACCAACTAGACGCTCATCCCTGAGAGAGGCTAATTCTTTCTCCCTTAGCAGCCATTATCTGTCTGTAGAATTTTTGTCTAGGAGTGGCATCCCACGGGATTCATCCCTTTCACTTTATCATGCCTAGTGTTAATTTTAAAAACAAACTGTAGTTATTTTGAGCCATAGAACCCACATTAAGAAGCCAGACATAGTGTCATGCATTAGTAATACCAACATTGGGGAGATGGAGACAGGAAGATCCCTGGGATTCACTAGTCAACTGGCCTAGCCTAATCAATAAACCCCAGATTCAAGGAGAGGCCCTGTATAAAAATAAAGTAGAATACTATCACAGGGAACAACACTCAAATAAGAATTCTGTCTTCATCATGGACATACATGCACACATGAGCATGGTCACTGGCAGATTTCTTCAGTCTAATAGGAATGGTCTTTTGAAACATCAACATGACTATATCTCTTTTGGGAAGTAAAAGCTACTTGGTTCTGGACTACAATGCTCTATTTCCATCTGTGACAGTCTTCTAGTCACCAGCGCAGGTGATCAGAGGCTTTTGATGGATGCATAGCTGGTATTTTCCAAATGTTGCTGAACATTTTCCAAATGAATTAACTCCACATGAAGGTAAAACCAATACTGTCTTATTTCACTGTGTCTCTTCACGAAGAAAAGTAGAAATAAATTTGTCTCATGAACAAGAACCTTGCTAAAATAGATGCAGATTCTAATAAGCAAATCAGGATGATCAATAAATAATAGCCAACATTTCAATAATTAAGTAATGTAATTGAATGGATAGTGATATCAGCTATTCCTCTGAGTGGTCCATATTTCTAAACAATTTCTCTTTTCCTGTAAATATTTCTTGGCATTCTGCTTACTTCTGTTGATCTAACTAACATAAGCTTTCTGGGTTTTTAGGTTACATCTGTATAATATATTTTATATCCCATCTTTTGTTTTTAATCTTCTGCAGAATGGGCTGATAATATCAGAGAATATTAGGTGACTTTTCATATACTCCAAGATGAAATTATAGCGTTTTATTTATGTCCATATTATTTGTCCTCCTCTAGGAAAAATAAAAGGTAGTCTTTAATATATTTGATGGCTGTGTCTGTTCATCATATAGATGAAAAAGACCTTTGGCTATTAAGTCTTATAGGCAAACTCCACAATGATCTCTTACTTTGTGCATGGATACATGCATACTGACATGGGAATCTTAAATTTAAATTGGTTATAATTTTTGTTAAATCTTAGATTGATGAAGTGTGACATCTGAAAAGGGAGGATTGATGTAAAATTCTGTCTGGATCTTCTTTATTTGATTTCCAGTGAAAGGTTGGCATGGCATCTAGACACTATGGGGCTATCATGCAATATGATTTATTGATGGAGTTTCCTCTCTTAATGCAATAGTTTCTGTGATGGAAAGAGCAGCCACAGCATCACCTGAATGCTTGAAAAGGAAGTCACTGCTTGAATACAGAATCTCAGTGAGGAGCCATATCTTTCATTTTCCATTGGTTTAGACTGCGTTGCCAAGAGACCTTTGTGTTTTGTATCCAGCTGGAAGCACTAACCTTTGTCTCAATAAGAACATGTTGTACAAAACTTTTTAAAGAAACGACAGCTATTTTAACTCAGAAACCATTTTTTCTAGGAAATTCTGACAATTCTTCAGTAAATATTATTTTACAAAAATGGTCTTTGTCTTCTGACAACCCTTGGTCATCCTCCCCCTATCATATTACCTTTCATGAATTATAATGACTTTCTTTTTTTCCTACTGTACTCTATTTTTTGGATATTTCTCTCATAATATCCCATTTCTACACATTCCATTTGACCAATATGTCTCAGTCATGGCCACTACCCCAAGATATGGTAAGAGTGTCATTGAGGTCTATGAGCAAGCATCTTAGCTGAGGTACTGTTTCCAAGTTCTCAATAACAAACTGAGAAGGGAAACTTAATTATCATGTTACTTCAGTGACTCACATCCAAATGTCCAAGACCTCCTTCTGCAGTCTCATACTGTTGTTTCCCCAGTGGAGCGCTGCATTTGAATTTGTATTGCTGCCACAGGTGCCTGATAGGTATTTGATAAGAAAGCTCTCTTTTCATTCTTTTCACATGCATGTAGTAAAAGTCTATGGTAGAACTGAGTTCAATTCATAGATGTCAGGAATCAGAGTGAGATGAAGAAAGGACCAGTGTAAGTTGTCACTCCCAAGAGCATGCCCACAATGACCTATTGCCTCCAGGTTGGCACTAACTTCCACTTTCTTTCAATTTCCTAAAAAATTCACAAACTGGAGAGCAAGCATTTAACATTAGCAAGAGGTAAAGGGGGCAGTGCCTATTCACATTTTAACATTTTGTTCTGCCTTCCAAAGGCTTCTACCCATCTCATAATGAAGAATGAGTTGTCTATCTCTGAGAGTGAACATTATTTTAGTTGTTATGAAATTGGTTTAAAGTCCATATGCAAAGTCTCTTCTGAAACACATGCCAAACTCTTACCCATGACCCACTATAAAGTCAAACAGAAGGTTATGTATTTCCATGACACAAATAACAAAATATAAATCCAATTCTAAAATACAGTAATAGGGATAACAAGGAAGGCAAGAAGGGGAAGAAGGAGGAGGAAGGGGAGGAGGAAGAGGAAGAGAAGAAGAAGAAGAAGAAGAAGAAGAAGAAGAAGAAGAAGAAGAAGAAGAAGAAGAAGAAGAAGAAGAAGAACAAGAACAAGAACAAGAAGAACAAGAAGAAGAACAAGAAGAAGAAGAACAAGAAGAACAAGAAGAAGAACAAGAAGAAGAAGAACAAGAAGAAGAACAAGAAGAAGAACAAGAAGAAAATCTAGCAGGGAAAACAGTAATTTTTTCAGCACAGTGTAAAATTCAGGATACCCCAGATGCATGGTGTCATGATGTGAACTTCAATGGGCTTTAGTATCTCCAATACTATGGCTTTGACATCTTATATTTCACATTGGATGCCTGCTTCCTGCTTGCAGGTTTCCTCGAGAGATGTTCCACATTTCTGGCATCTCTAAACTCACTCCCAAAGCTTTCATGCTCTACCATCTCAGGGAATCTTTTGGGGGATTGTAACCTTGGTATACATTCTTTCACATTTCATTGTTTTTAATTTCAAAATCTAGATGAGATCCTCTGTGACACTTTAACTGTTGCTACTTTATCCTCCCTCAGTTCATAGAGATGAATCTGACTGGGGAGACAGGGAATGAAGAAGAAATTACACACATACACACACACAAAAAAAAAATATTTGGGATTAGGTAGTCTGGGCCTTATGAGAAAGAGAGACTGCAGCATCTTGGGAGCTCAACATGTTCTTATAGAGTTGAACGTCGAGGCAGGGTTATTGCACACAGCTGAATAAGGAACAGGGTTATTACAGATAAGTAATGGTTTATGGTATAAAGCTGCATCAAGGAGGCAAATTTATCTAATCTTGGTAGGAGCAGCCCTTGTAAGAGAACAGTCTTCAGACTGTAAGAATCTAGGAGTAGAGAGCAATGGTGGGCATTTTCTGTATATACTATTAACATCCACACTTGGAGCCCTAAGTAAGGCTTTGCTATTTCCTCCTAAGCCTTACTGCAGTGGCAGGTTCTTTGCTATTTCCCTATGGGTCTGAAGCTAGCGTCCTCAACATGGTCATGCTTATGTTAACAGCACATATTCGCTCAGGACTTCATTAACTCCAGGCTTCCTTCTCTTTTCATATCTTGTCATAGACATGTAGATAAAACTAGCATCTTGTGTATAACTTCAAGGACTGCTGCCTTCTGAGCATTGGCCACCCTTCTTCGGACAGTGTATATAGAAGCCTGTGGTTGTGTAGGTTTCTGAATGTGAAGAAATACTTCCCCCAGCAGCCCCGTGAACCAGAGGACTACAGAGCACTTTTAAGCCAGTTTGCCTTTTATGAACTCATCAGCTCTGGATTTGATGTGGTCTTGTTTATACTTAGGATGTCTTCATGGCATCTTTTCTTTTTCCCAGTTGAAAGTGCTTAACTTATTTTTAATGGTGCTATTCTTGCTAACAAGTATATCTTACTTGGCTTCAAGTTTGCTCCTTTTCTGGCAAAACTGCTTTCCTAAGACTTCTGTTCTACTCTTTGTTCACAATTCTCACTATAAAGCTGGCTAAAAGATTTTCTAACAATGCTGCAGCCAAGTTGCTGAACTGTCTCAAACATTCTTTCACCAGCTTAAACTCAGCTACCCATGGGGTCTCAGGAAATGGACAACAGGTAGAGAAATTCATCATCATAACAAAACATAAATAGCTTTGATTCCTACTCTCAGTAAAATCTTTATTCCCAAGAATACTTCTTGTATTCTCATTTCCAAATTTTCATGCTTAGGTTTATTGATAGCAACGAAAACATTCTTAGCACTAGCTTTCTGTCTTATTTGGAATTAATAATAATTTATATCATTGTAACACCATATGACATAATCAGTTTAATGAAATAAGAACTTCTTTTAGTTTTTGGTTTCAGAGGTTTCGTCACCCATAATTCTCTGCTTTTGTCATTCTGGGCTCTTGATCATGCATAGTATCATGGTCATATAAATGTGTGGCAGAGGAGTCTTCCCTTATAGCACATAGCAAGAAAAGAGACAGAAACAGAAACTGGTGGCCAGCCTCCATTGGCATACCCACAATGACCAATCTAGACATCACATCATGTAAATTCCTACCATTTCTCCAAAATAATTCTACCAGCATGAGAACCAAACATACAACTTATGTGCCTGTAAGAATACTTCATAATTGAATTGTAACCAGCACGGATGGATACAGAAACCTATTGACACATTAAACACCAAAATTAAGTGAGGTAATTTGAATTAATTAGAAATGTGCTTATTTATATCATTTCCATCTCTACTTTATTCCCCAATGATGTTTCTAAAGGATAGAGTTTCCTCCCTGCCCTATATCTTCTACAGAAAGAAGGTTTAAAACTACATAGATTACCCAAAACAGTGTGCTATTAACTCTGGGGAAAATATGGAAAAAAATAACAAGCTTTCTAAAATGAAGTAGACAATGTCAGAACTTCTGAACAGTCATCATAGATATAAAAGACACAGACAAACAACACAGAGTTTCAACTCTAGCTTCATAGCCTATACAGCAGTTTTGCACATTATTGTAAGTTTCTGAATGATTAAGCTGATTACCGTAAGAAGGTCACATATAACTTGGGGTTAAAAAATGATTGCAAAGGAGTTAGTGAAGATATTCTTGTTGAGTTCTACTTGAGTTAAATATTTAATAACAACATTGAAGAACTCAGCAAAGTAAAATCCTTCCATAAGACATTTTAGGTCAAACCATAGAAGTAATAATCTCCTGGGTGTAAGTAACTTGCTGATTATTTCACTTTTTATTACAAGAACAGATGATACAAGCTCTCAACAATGCTGATGGTGCATCCTATACTTCCATCCTCTTGGGTCTTTCTGCTCACTGGTGCTGCTAATGTGGCATTCACGATATAGTCTGAAAGACTGTACATCATTGTTTGGTAGAATAAAGAGCTGTGTATGATTGAGTTTTGTCTTCCATTGTTTACATTTATACATTGGTCTTCACTTTCATGAAATGGTGTGAGCTTCTTCATAAGCAGGAAGACAACAGCCCCTCTGTAGTTCAACTTGTAGTCTGGTCCTAGATCCATCAAGAAGGATAACCACCCTTATAATATAGTTAGCACAAGAGACCTTTACCTCTCATGGTACTTGAACAGATTCTACTACTGAAATTTTCCTATCATTTGTTAGCAACAATATCCTACTCAAAATGCAATCATATCTTACTCATGTCTATCAAACATCTCTGGCCTTGTCTAAATGTGTGATTTGGGGTTCTTTCTATTATGACTAATAGTTTTCTATGCTAATTCCTTCTCTGCACCACTACCATGCAAATCATACCATCTTAGTATTTTGTCTCTCCCTTTAATTATCCTTTACCATCTCATTCTCCTATTCATGCTAACAATAGTTCACTATAGACTTGACTAACACTTGTTCTCTTCAATTTTTACACTGTGTCTCTGGCAGGTTTCATCCTTTTCAATGTAAATTCAACTTTTATGTGCACACTCTTGGGCTTTTGTTGTTGTTTTGTTTCCTGTTATTTTTGTAACAGGACCTCACCCTCTAGTTAAGGCAGGCTAGGATTTGACTGTGTAGCTGAGGCTGATCCTGAACTTGCAGTGATATTAAACTTCCAAGAGCTAGATTAGGTATGTGTCACTACTCCAGGATGACACATGTCCTTTCTTTCTTTCTTTCTTTCTTTCTTTCTTTCTTTCTTTCTTTCTTTCTTTCTTTCTTTCTTTCTTTCTTTCTTTCTTTCTTTCTTTTTCTTTTCTTTTCTTCATGACAGGGTTTCTCTGTGTAGTTTTGGTGCCTGTCTTGGATCTCACTCTGTAGACACACATTCCTTAAATCTTTGTCATCATCACTGCTGTCCCCCTAACTGTTTTATTGACTTAGAAAATTAAAAATTACAATTTCTTGAAGAAAATGAAAATGAGAATGAAAGAAATGAAGAAAAGAGAAAAATAAAAGTAAGAGAGAAGAACTGAGAATTTTAGCCGGGGAAGCTCAACCTTCCTATAGGTCTCTCTTCTGTAACAGCATCATAATTACTGAAGTTACTTAAATTGCAGAAAATTTCCTTTATTTCTCTTCTTTGTTCTGTTCACACCACCCCTCTCCACTTCATTCACTCCACAGTGATGAATGCTGTTTAAAACTTGTTATGTTTGGTTCCAATGATGGACAGGCATGAACTTGCCAAGTAAGTATCTACTTAGCTGAGGTTTGCTGAGCAGGATTTTCTAAGCATGTCCTGCATCTCCACCTTCTCTTCTTTGTTCTGTTCACACCACCCCTCTCCACTTCATTCACTCCACAGTGATGAATGCTGTTTAAAACTTGTTATGTTTGGTTCCAATGATGGACAGGCATGAACTTGCCAAGTAAGTATCTACTTAGCTGAGGTTTGCTGAGCAGGATTTTCTAAGCATGTCCTGCATCTCCACCTTCTTCTTCTTCTTGCTCTTTAATTATGACACATTCATCTCTCTCCTTCTTTCAGTTTCTATTCTTTCCTACAGATCTTCCTAAAACATACTACCTAAAAGACATTCTCTGCTGATCATCTCCCAATTCCCTTTGTCTTTTTTACATTCTATTTCTCAGGGATCTCATCCTTATTACCATCACCCTAGTTGTTTATTTGTTTACACCTCCTTATTTAACCTGAAAATACACAGTACAACTATCACATACATGATTGATGTTATAATATATACATCCATGCTTATATATTTTTTGCTCAAATAAGTTATAATTAAAATAATTTCAATAAGATGTCAAGGGTAAGCTTTCTAGAATAAAAAAGATAAAGAAATAGGTGGTGAAACAGCTCTTTTACAGTGTCTAAAAACACATAATTATCCCTAAAAGCTTGAAGACATGGAGACGTTATTCAATACCCAAGGATGTGCTGCCAATGACGGTGGGTACAGAAGCTGAAAATTCTAATAATGACAGCAATTTGAATTTGAATCTCGAGTTGGACTTGGAGAGACAAGTTTCTCTTCTCTGCCGCAACCTGAGGATAGCAATCTTACCTACGTCAACATAGGGTAGGATGGCATTAACAAAACACAAAAAGCAACTCTCAGCGGTTTCAACAGCCAATTAGCCACATGGAAACCTCTCTGTCTCTCTGCCATGCTTTCCACATTCTAATTAATGTTAATACTTGCTATTTATCAGTTGTTCATCAGAAGTTTGCTCATTTTTTCCATTAGCTTGAAATGTATCACCTCCACAAGACAGTGTTCAAACCCATCTTCTCAGGCCAAAAGATATATGGATCTTCCCTACTTTGATCCCCAGAAGACAAGGGTTCAGCAAGTGTTGTTTACTTGACCTCTCCAATCTGTATTCCGCAGCATTGCTGACAGTGCCCAATAGAGTCTCCTTGACACTTATTTACTAAATTCCTGCAATAATTTCTCAAACAGCATCCCCTGTCATACATCTCTTTCCTATCACAGCAAAAATCACCCTCTTACTTAGAAGTTGTCTATGTGCTCCACTTGCTGAATAAAGAAAAGCAGCATCACTCTAGTTTTATCAGTTTTGTGTGGTCTGAGTCTCATGTGTTTATCATATGTGATTCTAAAGTCATTTACATGGCTGTATGTTACCGGTATTATTGCCACTTAGCTTCCTCTTTAAACAGTGAACCAACGAGAAAAGAATAAAGATCCCATTACCTGTACAATTCTCACAAGTACATGACACACAGTGATCATGTAGTAAATGGCACTTAATAAAGTAACAATTACTCCATGAAGTGTGTCCTGCCTATGAGCAAATGAATGCCACCTTCGGTGATTGTCTCTGTCTTATTGTCACTCTGTCTTCAACCTATCTGAAGTGTGAGTGACAGTGTTAGCGTGTCTTGCTAATTTATGACTTCCTTCAATAAATGAGTCTGTATGAGAACAGAATAAAAGCAGAGAATTGGAAGCCAGCTGTAGCTTTCCCTGGCTACCTGGTAGGAGAACTGCTGATCTTGAGCTGCACTTCCCAATCTGGGGATGTCTCTTGTCTACCTACTACCCAAGGACACCTTAATGCTTGTGTTGTAAAAACCTATAGATAATACTCAAGAGAATATTAATGATTAGGTAAGTGTGTTTTTAACAATAAATCCAATCACAGTGATTTTTTTCTTCTGCAATACCCAAATCAGGAATTTCACAATTAAATCATTATAATATTTATTATTGGGTGAATATATGTCAGAACCAAATGGTTAATAATGTAAAATGTAGGTTCTTACATGGAGATGTCATTTCTGCTGTTACTCAAACTTTTCAGAAATCATTGCTTTCCTCCTGAATTGCCATTTTTCAGGAATTCCTGTCTTAGTTTTAAAATCCATAGAAAACTTGGTCAATCTTTTGTCAAGCAAAAGATGACACTCTTTGGAATATCTGTGGCATCCAGTTCTGTCACTCTTTCCAAATTTATTTTATATGGAGAGAATTTTACATGTCAAGTGAAGAAGTTAAAAATACAGCAAGATGCACAACAAAGGGGGCACACATCAGTGAAGGACAGTGCCCCCGGTTATATATGCATCAAGTCTCCAGGGTTATTGTAAGCAACATTGAATCCTTTAAGATGTAATTGTCATGGTATTGTACGGTACATACATGGTTAGAATTTATGTAAAGTTTTCAGAAGAATGATAGAAATTGAACCATGTCTCCATTATTTGTGGACATTTTAGGCCAGTACAATTTTCTATGATATTGATGAAATGGAGTGAAACTACCCCTTTTCCATAAATATGGCTATTTTAAAGTTTGCATAGCTACTGGAGGACTTTATTTTCTCCTCTGTGGACGTGAACTGCTTCCACTCAAGAGATGACAGTTTAACATCCACACAAATCTCCCTAAAATTCCAGCAATCACTGCTTAGCTAGTGAACATAACAATGGCTATGAGACAGTGTGTAGAATAATAAGCACACACCCAAGTGACAGTCTCTATAAATTGCCTCACTAATGTTTAACCTACAGTCATGCCACCTATCTATATCATGATAAATTGCCTCTGCTTTGCATATATCTTGAGCCCATTTATCATAGGGATAGTTAATGTGATGCAACATCATCTCTCAGTCTTAGAAGACTGTGAAGTAGTAAAAATGCATTTTTCTTTCTCCCTAGCAAGTATCTGTCCATTCTGACTTGTATGCTAAATAGTTTCAGTGAGGTTAAATGTCCTAAGTTTATTGTTGTGGCCTTTATTATAAGCCACTTTGGAAATCTGTAGCATTTATTCCTGCTTCATTCTTCATCTAAAATGGCAGACAATAATGGGATCAGCAGTAATGGGTAATAACTCTAATGTAAATTTTAATGATATGACATGGACATGGAAATGAAGGAGAATTACCTCCATTTATTTATGATGCTATTTCACAAGAGTTGGTTCCAATGGTTCCATTCTTCACCTTGGTCATTCATTCCCTTCACACACACACACACACACACACACACACACACACACACACACACACACACACAGTTTTGACCTCTGAAAAGGCTTGCTGGCTTCAGGCTCTAGGTGAGGTCCACATCTCTGTGTTCTGATATGATATGAGTGTTACATATATCATATCAGGCTTCATGAATGCCTACAGATTTGGCGTCTCATCTTACCATAACAAGAACCAGCTGTGTGTTTCTGGCAAGTGGCAGAATTCAAAGGTTTCAATGTCCTCAAATGTCCCAACTAGCTTAGACATGGCTCTAAATGACTGAACATTCAAGAGGTTAATTCTAGAAAATGCCAAGTCACTCATGTGTATTCTTTCTCACATATATTTCATATAAATTCCATATGAGAATTAATCAACTTTAATGGACTTAGTCCACCATTATCTGTATATTTTATTATTATTTATTATATTTATCATTCTGTTTATATTTATTTTCTACCCTCTTCCCTTTTCTCTTAAATAATTTTATTCTTCATGTCCCTTTTGGTCTTGAAACTGCACACTTACTTGGTTAATCCTTCCACACTTTGTATCATTCTAATGTTGCTGTAGGATTCTTTAAACGTTCTGTCTTAGATATGCTGTTTAAGAAAACCGTGGACTGTCCAAACATAAAGCTAAGCCCACAGATCCTGCTGATCCATCAGCATCTACAAGTATTTGGTTGATTTGCTTGTATTTTTTCAACAGTGAGTAATGTGTTTTGAACAAATTGCCTCTCATGCCCTCCCTTGCAGGTCTTCTTTCATTCTCCATCCCCACCACTCTATTTTTCCCAACTGAACATACTCTTTTCTTTCTATTAAACCTGTGACTCCATTTAGTACTGTTTGTATGCATGGGTACAGAACCATCTGTTGAAGCATGTGTGGCTCTTGAGAAATATTTTTTTTATATTTGTATGTGTGCTACATTTCTTAAAAGAATTTTGTATTTTAAAGGCATGCCATCAATGTCTTATTGAAGCAATAAAAATTGAGTGGGAATTTGAATAACTGTCTGACATACTTGATCAATGTATGAAATTAAATCCTTTTATACAGCCTATAATTCTTCCTTTCCCATAATAGATTGGTTTTTAAAAGCCCATATATTATTAGTGATTGTTCAATTCACCACCATATGGTCCATAGAGTATGGAAATATGGAAGAAAATATAACATAGGTCACATAATATCAATATTTAGTCATTATCAATATGATTCTATAATTTTTCATACCCTATTTTTAGAATACTACCATAGATGATATAATAAAGAGAAAAATAATTATTCAGACAATATTTCTCCATTGTTAAAATGGACCAAAGATATTCAGAGAGGTGAAATGAACAGTCAGTGAATAAGAAAGAGAAACAATTGTCTCAGTTAGTATGGCAATAACTATTTCTATGAGAGAGAAAGCTGGAGAAACTGAAAGTGGGCAGCTGCAAACTCATTGCAAGGGAAAATGCTAATAATATATCATGACTTATGTATTCCCGGTTATTTTCTCCTCATGTGACCACTGAAGAAAGGCACATGTGAAATCAGTTAAAGTCGCTATTTCAGATATCTAAATGAGTGTGTGTCTGGTTCTAGAGGACATATATAATTCTGCATATAAATCACAGAGTAAATTGCAAAGCTGGCAACTTAAGAATGTCTAAATTGAATACAACTGGTGAGAGTTTGAGGCAGAACAAAAATCCACACTGAAATCTGAACTCTAGTTTGGTTTCCTGCCTCCTGTGAGCTGTTCAATAACTGCTAAGCCCGCAAAGAAAATGTAAAAACAAACAGCTCTGATATAGCTAGGGCTTCTAAAATAAATGATCAAAGAATTGAAAATGTGCCTGGTTTCAATTTTTTTTAAGAGTAAAATTATGGTGCATGCCCCATATTTCAGTAGGAATGACAACATATCTTCAATTAGCAGGAACTAAATAAAAGAAGTCCTAATAGCCAAGCTAGGGGTGATAAGCTGTACCCTCTGAACCAATACATGGATTAAATGCTATTCTATTCCTAGGAAATTCCTAGGAATTCCTTCTGGAAATATTTTAAAAATCAAGAAGGAACCAGCAAAACTTATGTCCTATGAAGGATGAGCATGTAGAATGTCAAACACAAGAATGATATTAATGAGGACAGAGTATTGCTAATTTGTAAACTATTAGCATCTTCAATCAAATATATCATACTTCAGAAATTATTAAGGAGAAAATAAACATCAATTCCACAGGAATTTGCCAAGTTATTTAAGAACTTCTTATACAGTGTTTTCATAAAATGAACTTTTTTTTACAGTTTGAATGGGGTGAAACAGTGTGTATTATTATTTAATATATGATCATTACTTTATATACTCATATATTATTTCACATATTCTTTAACTTCATGAAATAAAAATGTTTTGGAAACTGGCATATGAATCTAATGTCCACATAACCATTATTCTGTAAAGTAATAACATCACTTCAACTCTGTTCCAGGAACTGTTGAAGGGCTTGCATATAGGAATTTAATACTTCCAACAACAGCACTCAAAGAGGTTGAGTAAACTTCCCATGTTAACACAGAAAATGATAATGATGATAGAATTTAATCCCAGGCATTTTGGAAACAGCAAGAAAATGTCACATAAGAACATGTGGAAAACCTTCCAATAGATTGGCAAAATGAATTTGAGGTAGGTGATAGATATGCTAAGTCAAAGAGACATTATGAGAGCATAAGCTTACCAAACTATATTTTTAAAATGTGGACCTATTGTTTGTGCTTATGTCTATATACATTCACACTCACACACACTCGGACACTCACATGCAAACACACAAACACAAGTGTACAACCCTCCGGTATGCTCACAGAGACACTAACTAACCTGGCTAGAAATTTTACCAGCAGATTTTTTTTTAATTTGTAGATTTCACCTTTGTTGTGATCGCCCACTCACAAGTCACAAAATGTCAATTCTAGAAAAGGGTATTTATTTTTTGCTACATATGAGCTTAATAACATATGCAGGGCCTTTCAAGAACCTTGAATTTTGGTCTCTTGCTGCAGCAAAGTGAAGGGGAGCGGAAGCATCAGCTCTGATTGAGACTGCATAGATAGCAAGCAAAAAGACAAGCTGAGGAATGTGGGGCATCACCAGCTGGCTGAGATCGGACTGAAAAGACAAGGGCAGAGCACTCTGGAGACCAGGGACCAATGAGTAAGAAAAGCAGAGTGAAATTTCCCATAAGCCTAGACTGCAGGATTTCCTCACCTCACCCTCTCATCTCTGAGGACTTCTCCTGATGTGGAGGAAGAGAAATATAGAAGACAAGCTCTAGTCACAATGTGAACTGTGACCCAGGGATTTCTCAAAGGTGCCATAGGGCTATTCACCTTTAAATGGTTGTTCCCCTCTAATCAGACTGCCAACAGTTTGTCCTGAGATATTATAGAAATTATATGTATGATTAATGAAACTAAAACACATCTTGTTTTTAAATGAAACACACCTTGCAAGGAAAAACAAACAAACTTGAATTTCACTGACATGTTTTGTTATCTCTGCGTCTACACCCAAGCTAAATTGGGTGGGTCATAGCAAGCCTCTTCATAATTAAATCCAATAGTCAGATAAAACCCTTAAGCAGAGTCTTGTGAACATTATAATTTCTATAGCAGAATGTCATGTGATTTGATTTGCATGAACATATCACACAAAGGCACTAAGACTCTCATGAGAAAATCTGTTCTTTTAGCAAAATCAGATACAAAGTACAAATGATCTCAATTGTAAGTCCTTATTTGGGGATGTCAGGTTATTCTGGAAAATGTTAATGGGAAAAAATTACTTTGTTAAGAGCCTTTGTTCAACATGGCCATTTTCCTTTGTTACAGTTTTTGAAAATTCATAATGAGAGCAATTCCATATAAATCATATACCTGCCTCCTGCTAAGCGGTCACAACAAAATTGCATTCTGTTTTTTATTATTTCACACCTATGTCAGCATTGAAGTTGTAGAGAATGGAAAATATCAAAAACAAATACACTTTTAAAAGACATCAAATGGGCTTTTAATATTCTACTCCTAAATTTGTAAGGCTCAATTTTACTTCAGTTCTTTCTAAACATTCCAATGATTGTACCATGACCTCCAGTCTAATCAACATTAAAAGGCATTTGTTTTCCCAACAAGACACCCCAGAAATTACATAGTCAAAATAAATGCAACAATTTGTGCAAATACAGAATGTTGAGTTATGCCAAAAATGTCCTAATTTCCACTATTACTAGTAGAAACAACCTAATGTTTGAATTCAGAGTCTCCCTTGTTTCTGATAGTGATGTGTTATTAAACTAAACAAAGTATCATCTGGGCTTTCAGGAATTTGAAACACTCATAATATCTAAGAGGTAAGGGCTGGGATATAGCCCTGAGGCAGGTTGTGGGGTCAATAGTCACAAGAAACTCTGGGTACCAAAACAGTTGAATATAAGGGACACACTACATCATTTCAAATTTCATATGCCACAAGGTAAAGAGATTATTGAATTGGAGCAGACTACATACTGTCATCCAAATTCCTACATAATTCATTCATCTACATATTCGTGTATTTAGGACCAATAGGACACAGTGCCACAGACATGTTCCACTAGAGACTTGTTGTTAACTTGAGTTCTTTAAAAAAAAAATCAAGTTAAAGGAAAAACAAGTTAAAAGATTAAGAATAAGATAGTAAGCAATGTATTTCAAAGATAGCTGCACCAAATTATGAGTTGGATGTAGCTTGAGCTTTTGTTTGGTTCTTAAGTGTGTCTGTGACTATGATCAGATGACTAAAGATTCTTTTCAATTCAGAGTGTCAATTATTGAATACTTCTCTCAACAATGTCCAACTTCCATTCACATAGAACATACTTAAAGAGTCTGCTTATACTGTATAAAAGTTAACTGATAACTGGCCAGAGTGACATACCTGAAAATTTCTAAAATCTTCTTGATGATATTTTAAGGATAATTACTATTTTTATTAGACCTTTTTGGGATTCTTAGAGCACACTGAAATGGGTTTTATTGACAGAAACCCATCATATACTTTTCCCCAAATCTTCTCCACAGAAGTTCTTACATGTTCAGGGTTGAATTCAAAATAATAGAACACAGAAATACTCAGTGGAGTACATGGCTGAAAACTACAAATAAAAACACTAGGAGAACTCAAGAATGCACTATTGAGTAAGAGGAAACAGGGTTACTTGAGTGGATGGACAATTTGTTTAAATAAAATTTAAAAACATAGGCACACTTTATTAACTGCATGGATGGGAATGGCTAAGGCACAATGAAAATTGCAGTACAAATACGGTATTTGAGCTCTTAGGCATTCCAGACTTATTCATATTGCTTGCTTGCTGCTTATTTTCTAGTTTTTGTACTGGTGATGAAACCCAGAGCTCTGAGAATTATTTTTGTTCTCCAAGTATGAAGCAGGCATACAAAACAGGTTTGCTGCATTTAAAAAAAAATGTTTTTAGAACTCAGAGCATGTGAACAACTTGAAGCATGTCACCGAGTAGTCAATCGAGACCTGAAAGCATAGCATATAAAATATAACTCAAAATAAGTCTAGGAAGGAAAAATTTAATGTGACTTACTTAAAAAACCCTTAGTTGTTCTCAGTAAACTGACAACCTTGCTATGTAATGGAACAAATGTTGATTTCATCTGCAAGTCCAGGAGGGTTGAGTGAGTTTGTGGCTAGCCTATGTTGCATAATGAGTTTCAGGCCAGCCTGAGTTCCAAATTGAGGCCCTTTCTCTCTGTCAAAAAATAATTTAAAAACTTCTAAAATCAAAGATTAAAAAAAAGGGGAAGCTATAATGAAATAGTTTATACATATGATGTAAAAGTCAGAGAATAGGGAATAGTCAAATGCAATTAAGTAAAAATACTCATAAGTTTTATCTCTACATTCAATCAAACTGGCAAAGAATAGTAGACACACATTAATATACAATTTTCTTAATTCAGATGGGGCTTTGCACCAAGTAAGTTGTTACAGTTCATTATGAGTTTCATTTAATTAACTTAAGTAAGTATAGATATATTTGAAATATTAATAATAGTACTTCAGAATACCATGTCAAAATAATTTTTGGTATTCTTCATATTTATTGTAAAATTAAATTTTTAGGCTGTAGAGTCTAGATCATTCAGTAAGCAGATTTGATTCTGGTGAAGAAAGGGGAGTCTATATTTTCTCTCATACCCAAGTTTACACATTGGTTGGCAAAGTCAGATGAGCCCAATATTCATTTTATAAACTTTGATCAGCAACTTCTACAGAAATTTAAACAACAGGCACTGTGAGTAGACCTAACAATATAAATTGAGAGACATTTTTGAAAGAAGCTGTAAATGGAAAAGTTTAAGAAAGAATTTAAATACATGGGGGAAAGAAAGTCTAAATGTAGCTAACCCCACAATCTAATACCTCACAATTAAAAAAGCCAATGTAATACTGTGTGTATATGTTCTGGTAACCAAATCTAGGGCCATTTGGAGGAAAGGGAAGTGCTTTACCAATGAGTTTTAATTTTCTAGAGTGAAGGCATTGCAATGAAAGCAGAGCTGACTTGGAACCTTCCACTTTTCTGGGTCATCCTCCTGAGTGTACTATTATGCCATACTTAATATCTAACACTTTATATAAAATATTTTTCAGCAGTATTTTTTATATATCTGAGATTGTAATAGAGGACATTTTAAATGCATGTAAGCAAATACACATGCAAATGAATCACACTGGCGACCTACTTTGCCTTATTATCTTTTTTGTGAAATGAGTTCAATTTCATTATAGTGCCAGCTCAGTAGTGTTTTTTGAGCCCAGGCCATTAATAGTGGTTGGTAAGCTTTGCCAGAAATAGCCTAAATGGTGTTCCTACACAGGCATATGGGGGGGAGGGGTTATGGCTATTTTTGAATTCTTGTAAATATTCAGCAATGTATTTTCCTGTTGAAGTAGAGCCTACTGAGCAAAGTTCCTGCACAGAATGAAGCCCTGTCTTGTCACCTTCTCAGTGCACAGAATGAAGTCATGTCTTGTCACCTTCTCAGATGAAGATTCAAGCAATAACTGTCTCTCATTGCTTCTTTCCTGTTTGCAGCACTTCTTTATCAAGCTTCTACCAATGTCTAGTAGGCCCTTGTAAACCCCATTACCATTCTGTTGTACTATTCAACTCTTACTTCCCAATCCTTCTTACCCCTCACCACTGCCTGACTTATGTGTGAGTACATTTCTATGTAGAATTTTCATTTAAGGTTTCTACTTTTTACAACGTAAGATGAAAGTAGGTACTGATTGACTTAGGTGTTTGGGTGGGTGGTAACACCTCCAGGATCCATCGGGTGCCGGCTTTCTTTCCACATGGGCTCTGGGCTTCATCATGTGATCATAGATCATAATTATTGGGTACTGGCCTCGAACCCCACCAAACAACAAATAGGAGATGAGAATTTGTCATAGCAGCTGCCAAGAAGATCTGGAGAGTGATAAATAGTTAAGAGAGACCAGGAAGACACTAGAAAATTGCTATTGGTCACCGAAAAGATGCAAAGACACATGCTGTAAACTGGAAGATTGAAAACATACATAGGAAACCTATGACTCTAGCTAAGAACATTTTGAAGTAGTTTGCAAAAAGTGTCAGCCTGTGTCTTTCCAATAGTTAAAGGAAGATACAAAAAGATGAGCTATGCAGTTGTCAAAAAGGAGTTAGAGGAAAACAAATAAATAAACAAAAAGGTTGGACATGCTGGACTTCATGTAAAGCAAACTGCTTCACATACCCAGTGCAGGCCCCTAGCAATGTAAGAAACGGAAGTGTGAAGCAGAGGAACCGGGTTCGGTTCCTAGAGCACGACCATGCATGTCACGATGCCTGTAACTCCAGTTCTAGAGGCTTCCATGCCATCTTCAGGTCTCTGATAGTGACTACATACATGGTCTCCATATAACTGACAAATAGAAACAGACACATGTATATTTTTCAAGATTGATTATGTTCTGTGAGTCTCTTATGGTCCCTCCAGTTTATTCCATTAATGCATTCATCCACTCTTTTTCCAGTACTACATGAAATTCTTGACCATCACTTTAGAGAATGTCCAGAAGTCAGGCTGATGCATCCCTGACTATCTAAGTTATTTAATAATTTGGAGGCAATTCTGATCTTCTGGCTCTCTATAAAATCTTTAGAATCATTTTGTCAATACATGGGAAATAACTTGGTAAGAATTTGAATGGAATTATATTAAATTTGCAGGTCAATATGGGGAGAATAATATCGAGTCTTGCTATCTTTTAACAAATGTGGCTCTTTGCCCAGTCATTTGGTTGTTCTATGATTTCTATTACCAAAACTTTAATAATTTTCCACATATCCATATCACAAAATTGTGTTAGATTTGGGCATAGATTTAATTTTGAGAGGTACTTTAATTTTAACTACAAACTTCACTTATTCCTCCTACTTCTTTCTTCTTGGTGTTAAACAATTTAATGTGCCATGCTGGAGCATTTTATCATCATTTATCTGTTCCAAGACTTTCAGACAATTCCTTCAGGTACCATGTTCAGATAATCATGTCATATGCAAATGAATACATTTTCACTTCTGCTCCTGTAGACCTCTTATTGTCTGGCTTTATTAGGTTGAACTTCCACAAGGATGTTGAACAGTACTTAGTGAAGACATCCTTGCTGATACCTGGCCTTAGTGAGAAAGCTGTTCTGCTGCAATGCTCTGTGTTTACTCTTTGTCTAGTTTACTCTTTGAAGTGGTTCTTCTCTCACCTGAACTTAGGAGTTTTGTGATAAATGAGTGTTGAATTTTGTCAAGTGCCTTTTTCTTTGTTTATATGACTCATTCTTCTGCAGCTTAGTGATATGATGAATTGTGCCAGTTTATTTACTGATGGTGAATTGGATTTCTCTACCACTCTGTTATTGTTTAAATGTTTGTAAATTATTGGATTCATACGCAAGTGTTCTTCTGCATCATTACAGCTATGTTAATGAGACTCGGTCTTTTCTTGCCATCTATTTGACTATATTTGAATTAGGGAATGCTGACCTCATATAATGGATTAAATATCTGAACAGCTTCCTTCTTTTGCAATAAGTATTAGATTGATGAACTTTCCTTCTGGTTTCCTTTCTATTGCAATGATAAAGTTATTGCCAGAAGCAAAATGGGAAGGAAAGGGGCTATTTAAGCTTACAATTCACCATCAACTTCCAAGGCACAGATCATGGAGAACTGCTACTCATGGGCTTGCTTCTTTCTCATACTTGCCCAGCCTGCGTTCTTATACCTTCCAGGACCATCCACCAAAGGATGGCACTCCCCACAGTGGGATGGGCCTTCCCACAACCATCAAGTAAGAAAATGCCCCACAGGCTTGTCTACAGGCCAATCTTACCAAGACAATTTCATAACAGAAGTTCACTCCTCCCAGATGACCTGAGCTTATATCAACTTGAAAAAAAAAAATCTACCCCGCACTGAAGTATTGTTTTTTCTTGAAGAATTGATGCCTATGACATTATGTAATACACATACAAGTTCCTGAAAAGGCAGCTTGATCTACACTTGTCTCTTTCTGACATTAATATGGCTTCTTTCTTTGCTTGCCAGACTATGTTGTGTCTTTCACTATCTACGGACATTTCTGTGAGTGCATTTATATTTAATGTGGTTCTCTTTCAGACAGAATAGAGTTTGGTTTCTCTTTTATTATCTGCTTAGAAATACTTTTGGAATGTCATTAAGATTACTGAGAGTGAAGCTGATTATGGACATAGTTAAAATAGCAAATTTGTTATTGGTTTTTGTTTGCTCCTTGTTCTGTTTTTTTGGCTTCTCCCTGTCATGTGTAGCCCTGTCACCTGTAATTCTATTAACCACTTTGTTTGATGGCATTCTTCCTCCTATTTGGACAATGGTATACCACTTTCTTTACATCTCTGCCTGTGTAGTGGTTGTCTTAATGTTTATGAAATTTACAATGAATTCAAGTCCTTTCAATTCTGAGCTTCATAAACATCTTTCAAGTTTACTTTCTTAGTCTTAGGAGAGAAACGAGCCAGAGGTTGTTGATGATGGCTGTTCCTTTTTCATTAATCTCTGCTCTGGTATAATATTTCCTCTTGAAGACACTGTTTGGTTAAGGAAAAAGTATGGTGACTCTTCCCTTCCCATTGCTAGAACAAAGTATATTTTTATGTAATATCTATTGAGTTCCTGGTAGAACTCAGAGGGAGAAGTACATAAAAATGATCAGAGTAGGGAAGGTGATAAATGCCTTCATTATTATTATTTTTTACCCAAACCTTTTCCCATCTGAGCCTCCAGCAATCAGACAATTACATTTTCCTTTTCACATGGAATCTTCTACTCATTGATTTCTGCTCTAAGAGATTGTGGGTCTCAGTATTTGCCTGCGTCTCTCTCCATTTGTGGGATATTTACCTGCCACCTCAGCTACTGGCATATAAAAAGAGGATTTTATTTCACAGTCTGTTCAGATTCATCCTTATTGTTTTGATAGAGCTATGTTTACAAAGCTTCTTACATACCAGACTGGAGCCTGGAAGACTTGCTGCTTGATAGGAGTCAGTCTTTTCCTAAAACCATTCTTCACACTATAACCTCAACTTCACGTGTTTATTGTAAAAGTAAAATGCAGTGAAATACAAAAGTCTATTAAAAAGCAGCTAAAAGATGATTGCCCTATGAGGGTATAGTCCTTGAGTATCCTTTAATCTGTGGGAATTTATTTTGAAGAAACCCAAAATCATGGTCCAAAGAGACATTACTTTCAGTATCAAAGGGTGTTCATATTAAGAATAAAATATAATAAGCTACTATTCTTAGCTAGTAGTAATGGTTAGTTCCCATTAAAGTGACTCCAGTATTCCTTTCCCAAATACTTAGAGAATTCTTTTGTGTGCAAAAGCAAAACTATATATATATATATATATATATATATATATATATATATATATATATATATTTTGGTTTTTCGAGACAGGGTTTCTCTGTGTAGCTTTGCGCCTTTCCTGGAACTCACTTGGTAGCCCAGGTTGCCCTCGAACTCACAGAGATCCGCCTGCCTCTGCCTCCCAAGTGCTGGGATTAAAGGCGTGCGCCACCACCGCCCGGCGCAAAACTATATTTTTAAAACAGCTCCTTTAAAAAAATACATGAACAACATAAAAGCAACTTTAGGCCCAGTAATAAACATTGTGTTTGTTCAACCCATCAACTGAATTCCCAGTCTTTCCTGTTGCTCACACATTACCTCCCTTCTAAACTGCGGACTCCTCTTACTCATCAGGCAAGATTAACTTGAAGGTGTTACTTCCCTTCGCAACCTTTGTTGGCCTCTGATCTGTTTCCATTGTCATGGTTTCTTCACAGAAATATAGGAAACCTTCTTCCTTAACTGTGTGTGCCAGGTGTCATGATCTTATTATTTTATTTGTGTGTCTTTCCCACCGCATTACATAATGAAGTTAAGGACTCTATATTTATCTTTTTTATTCTTAAGATTCAGCACAGAAAATTGTCTAGATTAGGCCATCAGAAAACATTCAAGACTCCTGAATAAGTGAATGAGAAACTGACAAATCATGTTTACATTGTCTTAAGAATAAAAAACAAAAATATGATTCAACTCTAACACACTTCAAATATTCAAAATTTGTGGCACAAATTGAACACCTTGCCTTCCACACCAGAAGGAAACCTGAAAGCACAGGCTGTGGAGGCTGCCGGGTGCTGTGTTCTCAGCATGAGCCAACACCTCGGAGCTAATGGCCTCCTGCCTGTTGGAGCATCAGAGTCTCCAGGTGTCACTGAGAGACTCATCACAAGGAACACTTGCCAAAGTTTACAAAGGGCAGAAGGCAGAAGAGGAGAGGAACATTAGTCCTTTGCATCCAAATATGTGTGAACATGTCTCCATGAGGAAAACAAGAGCATCAAGTGTGTGCAGGACCATAGTCAATGTTAACAAGTTAAATCTAACCTCAACAGAGCTGATTGAGGGTGTCTCTAGTAGGGACAGCTCTGACCTGCTTTCACATGTACAGTAAAAAGTTAGACAAATGTAAGAGCATCCTTTACACTATGAAAAGAAGCTTATACTCACAAACTGAATTCTATCAATTTTTTTTAAATAGAGTTTCTTAGGGAGCCACTGTCAATGGGGAAATCCAGACACTAATAAAAAGAAGAAATGTATTAAAAAATAAAAGAGTGAATTCATTTTTAAGAAATCAAGGGGCCCTCAATTCATTAGTCTTTTACACATTTATAAAAGTAAGAACAAAAGCATGCCATTCAGTCTACAATTTAAGGGGAAAAGTAGAACATCAAAGATAAATTATTTCTAAATAAATGAGAGTTGATAGATATATTTAAATTTTTTATTTCACAATAACAAAGATATCTATAACTCTCTGTCATAAAATAAAGTTTGTAATGATGCTTGATTTGACGTATAAGATAAAATGTACTTGTTAAACAATGAAATACTTGAGCTTGCACAGTTGGCTGCTAAGAAGAGGGAAAACAAATGGAAATTATCATGAGCTGGGGAACTTGCCACGATGACAGGAGTGTTCCAGGCCCTCGTGGCCTGCAGTAGATGCTACTGCAATTCTCAACCACTTTGGTGCCATGGCCATGTTATTTAAACGTTCAGAGCATTGACTTTAGTGCTTTATGTAATAATTGATGATTGTCTTTCAAGTTCAAACAGTGAAATTAAATGACTATCTCTCAGAAAGGCATCTGAAGCCAGGGTGATTGGAGAATCCCAATTATGATAGGTCACTCAGCTGCCTTCGGCTTCATCTTCCAAGTGAAAAAAAATCTAATCTTGCCCTCACTTCTTTAGCTTCATCAGTGTTTTATTTATTTATTTTTGTCGTCAACATTTTGCCCTCATCTCCGTTTCTAAATGACATCAGATGAAGTAAGATTATCAATCCAATACAAGGGGACATAAACCACCACAGTTACACTGAAGGAGAATAGATAAAGAGAGTTCTGAGGGCCTGATAAGGGAACTCCTGGAGGCTGGCTGAAGTGCTTGCCAGGAAAGAGACAAGAATTTCAGCACAACTAACAAGTGCTCAAAACCCTTTACTCTGGCTACCCGCAAACCTTTGCTTTTCTAGGAATCTAATCAGAAGATTCATTGACAGCAAGTCCATGTACTAAATTCCTATGCAACCATGTTGACTCATGGTTTTACCTTATCAGATTATAAATTCAAACAAGATACACTATAAACTCACTTAACAAAATGAGAGACAAGAGGGGGGCAGAATGAGAGTTTCCTAGCAAGCTTTTAAGCAGCAATTTGAGAACCACCAAAATTATATACACACAAACACACACACACACACACACACACACACACACTAATGCTTAGAGTCTTAATTGAGATACTTCTTTGGGGATCCCATATCCACATTCATGTGTGTTGTGTATTTCCTGATTCACCCTTGAATTTCTATTCTCTAATGCTCAGAGAAACACATATTCATGCATGAGAATGTTTTGCTTTCTTTTCCTAAGGGCCTCCTCTTTCTTATAACCTTTGTACCTAAGTCTTCATTAAAATATCTTTAATAAAATCTCCAATTCTAGCCGGGCGGTGGTGACACACGCCTTTAATCCCAGCACTCGGGAGGCAGAGGCAGGTGGATCTCTGTGAGTTCGAGGCCAGCCTGGGCTACCAAGTGAGTTCCAGGAAAGGCACAAAGCTACACAGAGAAAGCCTGTATCGAAAAACCAAAAATAAATAAATAAATAAATAAATTTCCAATTCTGCTTCATACTGGCTAGTCTTAAGTTTTTCTTCTACTTCAAAGCTGCAGACCCCAGTTTGGCCTGAATCAAGATCCTTAAAAGATTAAAGGAACTCTCTAGGCCTTATGGGTAACAGTGTGGAGCTGTGCCTCTGTCCCTTCAGTAGTGACTGTACCTCTGAAACCTATAGTCATCACTAAACAATGGCCAAATTGTAAATGTGTATTTGTATATGAATGCTCACACACACACATACAAACCCACATGGTCTATGTGCATTTAGGCATGCTTATGCATGCCTGTATACCCAAAGATGGTGTTTGAAGGTAGCACTTTCTATTCTCTAATGCTCAGTGGCTCATGAGCAGCTGCATTTTCTGGATCCAAAATGAGAAGGTAACCATTAAGTTGAGTTTATACAGTTTCTTTCCTCTCATGCTTTTAAATGATTTCCTTTCTTTCTAACTTTTTCATGTATCCTAAATGTTAAATTTATGTTCTAAATTTAAAGATAAATAATCACTCAGGTCTAATAAAATTTACTTTCGTTGCTAAATATACAATTTACCATTGTGGATTAACAAATTGTCTATTCACAAAATAATTAACTGAATGTGTGAGGGAAGAATTTTGTGATCATTTGCGATCATATAGCAATCATTTAGTATAACCAGAACTGTAAGCATGAACATCTTATTCATAAATCTCTGTAGACTTGTATTTTCATGTGTCTTACCTTCTTGGTTAATATCTTAAAAAACAGATTATTTGAATCTACTTTTCTCTTGATTTGCACTAAACCAACTTACTTTTAAGGCTTGTGTTCTCATTACAGTTTTGTCAAATATGGTAGGAAAGTTCTCACTTATTCTTTTCTAAACTTTATAAATTTTGATCATCACTGCTTTCACTTTTTTGAATTTTTATATAAAGAATTCTTTTAAATTAAGTTGAGAATAAAAATCTCCACCTAGCACGCTTGCAGCACCCCAATTTAATAATCTCAAATGAATACCAGTAAACTTAAATTTCCCTTTTCTTTTTGGGGGTAACTTGGAAGATTTCTAGTGGTCCTTCCCTAAACTTAAAGCTTATTTTTTTTCTTTTTTCATTTTAAAAAAAACCTTAAATTTCTATCTAATTGATTTATTTTTCCAATGTAATAAAACATGAATCCGCAGTCATTTTTTTGCTTTTTTTTCCTTCTTTGGTTAAAGAGAAAAACTTTATCCTGAATTTTTAGGGTTTCCCATGAATAGAGTCCCCACCTTTTTTTTTTTTTCCAATAATTCTGGTTTCTTCTAAAACCCCCACCCACAAAACTATTTTGTACGTAACCCTTTTTAGTAAAAATTAATAGGGGCCAATAAAGGGGTGGTTCTTATTTCTGGTTTTATAAATTTATAAAAATTTCTGGCCTTTCTTGTGCTTTTAAATTTAAAAATTTGTCCAAACAAATTAATTAATAAAAAAACCTTTCCCAAAAGAAAAAACAACTTGGCGGGCGACAAAACTCGAACACCAGTTAACCTCAACATTATTTCCGCGTATGCGATAAAGCAAAAACTATAATCACCCCTGTACGCCTGCGAGGAAAAATCGAGAGTTAGATTTGTACTGTGCTATCATTTACAACATATACCAACCAAAAATACGGAAAAAAAAAAAACTTTTTTACTTCGGGGGAAGCGCGGCAAATTTACAGTGGCCTTCGCGTGTCGATAAATTTCTTGTAAAATACAACGAGATCCTACACCTACCCTCAAGGAAAAGCCTCTTTATGTACACATCGGGGTTTCTTTAAATTAATTCAGGCTTTACTGGCAATTAATGTATTCAAATGCATTTTTTAAATTAAAAAAGAATCTATACCCAAATGATCTTTTATCTATCATTAGTATAAAATAAATTATACCAGTGTGATATCTACAAGTTCTCTACTCCTCTCCTTCACATATCAAACAAGTACTATCACGCTATAAAAAAAATCCAGCGTGAGGATCATACATTTTAAATGAGTTTTTCAAGATCAATATTAAGAGGCACACTCAAACCTCTCACGCATTCAATGTGTTTGTGGTTAATATAGTGTTACAGATTCAGATGTGTGAGTTTATATATCAGCCTATGAGAGGGAATTAATTTACTTAAGTATGAAAAGATAGTCTTCTGACCAACGCCTTTACCAGAGATCTCAATTAAAAAGCAGTTTATTTTTAGTATTGTGCGCTCTCCTTCATTAGCTAGCAGATTTACTTTCATCAAATCTCGAATAATTTGCTAGAACCTAATGAAACTCTTAACACACTCAACCAAAGCATGCACGATATCCTTTCTTAGTTGTACTTATGTATTATTAGGTCTCTCTGAAGACCGCTATCCAATTTATATATATTTATCCGGTACTTATTCTTGTATATAATCTATATATCTCCATATCTACCTAAGAAGTAAAATGATTATATTATTATTAATATTTCACTTTATTACATATAAAATATGTAATTAAGTTCTATGTGTAAGATGGGGAGTAACTCAGTAAGCTTTGTTTCTCAAAGTTGCGCTGGCATTAAAGAAATCTGTTTTTCTTTTTATGCTCAGCCATCAGTATGATTTTTTGCAACATCCTCTACTCGAATCCACTTACACACACAACTGCGAGACGGAGGAAGAAAGAGACGAGAAATAGGTAGACGTACCATGTATGACATAGGAAAAGCGTACTCGCGTATTGCTCTGCGACAGTGTATAATTACTACCGCTATGGCAAGTATAGAAGAATCAGTCGACTCCAGTGAACTATCGAAGCTGGTTAGTATTTCGTGTTTATTCTTCTCTCGTCTTAATTCTGCATTCCCTTTGCTCTGCTTGATGGCGGAGCGTGATTCATCTAGGGGCCAATGTGGATAACACACTCGTCCATTTTGAAATAACCAAAATATAATAGAGTACAAGCAAACAAAATTACCGGGAGGTGCTTATCATAGTTTTCGTTACATTTATCTTCCAAGTCCCATATCTCTCCCTTACTTGTAGGAAGAATTGGCAGTGCCCTGATAGATGACAAAATAGAGCAACAAAGAAGTTTGTTGAGATGTAAAGTCACTGGTAGGTTCACTTCCTCAGTGAAGTATCCCTCGACCCAAGGTACGATGATGAGACAACTCTCCATAGACTTAGTAGGCGTATAGAAATTGCTAATGAAAACTGGAGAGGGGAAATGTTGAGAAGCAGAACAAAGAGGATAGTGTTATTGCAAGGCGATAACTAAGAAGATAATTTATATGAGTCGTGTCTCACTCCCCTTGGGAAAGCGAGTGTGATGAATTTTTTCTAAAAAATGCTAAGAATGAAAAAGAACATCTCTTTACGTATAACATAAAGATCGATATTTAATTTGTAACTCAATCTCGGTTAATGAATTTTAGTGTCAAAAATTCCCACTGCCCCCTCAAATCCATTTGCCATCAAGCCTATATAGTTTAGTTCTAACCTAGCGAGCAATTGTACCATCCCTTCATTATACACAATTCCCATAATGAGATAGCAAGAACTTAGAGTAAATTATTACAGCAAATTATTAAAAGTGAAATGCTAATTATTAAATCTATACTGCACTAAACTATATTTTGTTATAAATTCATCTGCTAATAAACAAATGTCAAAGGAGTGAACACCAATATCTAGTGAATTCTGTGTATACTTGATTTATGGCCGAGTTAAGGATTGTGAATGTACACTGCAACACGATGAGAGCTGCGGGCGCGGATCTTTAAACCATCCTTGTGATTCTGTTTTATGTCTGTTCTATACTTTAATATAGTAAATTTACCCCTTTTGCTCGCACCTAGGGTAAAAGCGGCTTGAGAACATGGAAATTTCGGGTACTGAACTTAAAAATGAGATTGTAATATGCGAATAGGTCTTACTATCCGTTAACAAAGAATCAACTATACATGCATAAATGGATAATCAACTCCTCGCATCAATATAAATATCAATATTTTTATTGGTTGTTTTTTTTAGACTTCTTAAAAACTACTTATTACAAATAAAATACAATTTAATAAATCACTTATATTTATTGCAGAAGCTATTAGTTTAATTCAAGTAGTTATTCATGACTATAAAGTAATTATCAATCCCTAAAAGTTATCTCCATCTCTATAGCAGGTATGATCATACAATTTGTATTCGCAGCCACCATATGCGCACCGTCTTGTACAGTCTCTCTGATAAAAAAAATCTATAGTAACATCATTAAAAAATCCCATTTTTCCTCTACGTTGTGTAATCCCTATCCTGCTTTGGGATAATTAACCTGACGTATTCTTTTATTCTTCTACCCCAAATATCAGCTGCTAGCCCTTCGTCCCAGTTACTTTAATCTTTCAAACCAAGAAATATATCTCTAACTAATAATCTTAATAATCCTGTTCATCCTCGACCATTTGTTTATACAATTAGTTGTTCGTTTTTTTTTTTTTCTTTTTTTTTTTTTTTTAGCGTATGTTGTTTAAATAAAAAACCTTCTTTATAGCAGAAAAAAACCTCACTATAATAGTGTTATTTATATTTTATAGGTTTAAATTTGAAATTCGTCGCTATACTATATACATTCAATAACATAGTTGTGTTTGTAAACATGAGTTAGGCTAAGGTCTATTTCTATCTTATTGTGTCTACATTTTTACTCTTTTTAAAAAGCGCGAACCACTAGATAGGATGTAGTAGAGGTTGCTAGCAAAGAAAGAGGAAATAAATACTACCTCGCCTATGGGTCACACCAATATCATTATCAATCTTATACCCAAAGAATAGTGCTCACTCTATAAAGAACAGAATAAATACATGCTATAGTAAATCATATACTTCAAGCTGATAGAACGAATGAAGCTATATAAGAACCATTTCCTTTTTAACCCCCACCCTTATTGATATTCCAAAGCGCGTATGAATAGTGTAGGAAAGATAAAATATATCTTAGAGCCATTTGTTTCCAGCAATGAGAATGCTATTTAATTCATGTTAATATAAGAGTGTGTGATCAATTTTGGTGTAAGAGTGTGTGCTGCGTATAACTAAGTATACAGAGAGGGAAACAAGGGATGGGAACACAACTAAAATACTTGGCCATAGATATAAACTTTATTTGACGCTCATATAGAAGATCACATGTTAGCCGCAGGTGTGAGCAGCTTTACGCCCTCTTATATTCCAGCTATCTTGGAAGGCCAGAAGAGCGCGAGGGCGATATCACTTCCTTCTTTCTCTCGAGACTCTGGGCTATCCAATGTGAGTTCTATGAAAGCAGCGACAAAAGGTGACACAGAAAAACCCGTTGTCTCGAAAAAAATCCAAAAAAAATAAAAAAAACAAAAAAACAAAAGAATACATTTAAAGCTCCAAATAGTTAAATTCATTAGACCACGTAACAAAATTTTCTTGAAGTCCATACATGAATTGTTACATTACAATCAGAGAATCCAAAATTAAGTAACTAATAGTATTTTATCTGAAGATGTGATTCTGAAAATTCAATATAATACAATTGTTTAATTTTCTGAAAAAATATCCACTATCTATGTGTAAATTAAATCTGATAACAGCCCTGCTTACAATATAGAACTATTTAGTACCAATTTAATGATGAAAAAAAGGAGAAAGAGAGAAAGCACTAATTAGACCAAAAATATGAAACAATTTGATATATTTGATTGCTCATAGTCTATTAGAGAGGTTGAATTGAAAAATCGAGCTTGTGCAGTTGTATTTTCAGCTTCCCATTCAAGAGACGCTAATAGACACAGCGCGACTTCAATACTTCTAGAAATGTAGATCTACGTATGTCGGTCCCCTTATCCCTAATGATGTATGTGTAAAATAGTCAATCAAGGAAAAGATAGAAAGAAAATTAAAAAAGACTATCTTTTTAATGAAGATGGAGCGTAAATTGTCTGTGTAATACACTGCGAACAAATTTCAACAATCGAGCGTCTTGTCTGGTTTCTTTTTTTAATGCTATCGTAAAATAACCTTTAGATTAGTGTACAACAATCGTACTTCTAAAAAATATAAACAACACCATATGATGTAATTCATGCCGTATCCCATGAAGTTTGTGGGATGGGTCACAATTTAAAATTGGTAATTTCTTTATATGTACTACCAATTTGAAAAAATCATCTTGTGTATTGTGTTTGACTCCTATATAACCACCGAATAAAGGAGAAGAAATGAACGTCGAAGCGAAGAACACACTAGTGCATGATGGTGAGCAAAATATGAAAGCTTGCTTTTACGAGCATTGATGGTGGAGGTCATATCAAAGACGAGGTCAATTAAAATAACGCAGGGATAAAGAGACAAGACACATAGTATCAATACAACCATGGTCATCATTTTAAGCTAGCTTGTATAGCGAATAGGGTACGTACACATATGACAGAAGGCCAACATGGTGCAGAGCACAGCACTCATACTTGAACAACTTGCCAAATAATCAGAGATGTTTCTCAGACCGATGGCGAAGCCACCATTGTGGGCAGAAAGATGTCTGTCTTCAACCAAAGCTCTTCTTGTGAAGGTTGAGGTCTGGGTGGAATTCAAGAATTCTGTATTGAAAGATTAAAAGCCGTTCAACTATCCCATGAAGACCATAAATTTGCAGGATAGGAATAATACAACTCGAGGCCAAGCTGCTCTGACTACAACAAACCACTGCGTCATTAGTATAACTTCTCACACTTCTGCACTTGCACTCATCACCATCGCGCAACTATTAAGACAACCTACCTAGCGCCTAAAATACACAATGTTCATCCATTGATCACAAATCAACTGAATCCGGCGAGTGAAGTAATGACTATCAATATCATGATGATTTTATGAGACTGTGTGTTCATCAAAAGCAAGAAGACTAAAATTGTAATGACAAAATTAAATATTTCTGCGTTGGTGAAATTAAAGTGGTGTTTCTCATATAATAAATTAATGAATTTGCGTTCTCATATAGTATAGGTTAAATGATATTAGATGTAAAGTGATGTTAACCCGGGGAGTCCTATCTCTGGTTCAGACCACTACCAAACTAAAGCCTCTCTAACAAATTAATTATGTGTTGAAAATGTCGTTTCCTCTCTTACGTTTTATCTAAATGAAAAGACATGCCCAGTCATTCTCAAGCAGCTTTAAGTGCTCCCCCACCACATTAAATTCCAGCCCTCACTGAGGATCGTTTAGGGAAAGCGTCAATCAAGTACAGTGATAAGACAGCATTAAACAATGTTTAAAATTCATTAAAAGCCCTCTGTTCCAAAGGATCTGTTAATCTTAGGGATACTCTTTATAAAAAACTGTTCGTAGGAAATAAAGGACAAATAGACTACCAAGGGGGCGGGGAAAATAATTCACAGTATATACATACATTTAGTGTTTTATAGCTAAAAATTAGTCAAGTTGAGAGAAAGTAATGTGATGCCAGGAACGACATGTTATTACAAAGAGTAAAATGTTTGCCTATGCAAAAATTCTAAAGAGAAAGTAACATTTGTGATATCAGTATACTTTGTCCATAAAACATATTAATACTACCAGATAATGTTCACAAATTACACTTAGTAAAATAATAAGTAAATCTACATGGATTAGTTAATGACCCATTGATGAAATTCTCATGCCATTTGATTAATAGCCCAACCATAATTTTATTTTATAGTTATGATTACTCTGATCTTCTTTTCTCTTCCTCCACATCAACTTCCTTCACAGCACTCCTCACTACACTTTTATGTTTATTTGGAGCAAGCAATGTTTAGATATTTGAAATTGATTGATTTTTAAATTTATCAATTATCATTACAAGAGAAGCATTAGTAGTTGCCTTATATGTCCCTCTAAAACATAAAGAAGACAAATATAGAAACAAAATACTAGAGAACACAAAATAATAGAAGTCAGTTTTTATATAGCCACTATTTGCTGTAATTACGAAATACAAAAAACAATATCCTAACATTATCAAAAATGTGTTAATATGATCATGTGTGATCAACTCAATACTCCAAATTAAGAAACCTTATTTAAAAATAAAAGCACTTAAAAAAACTAGTTAGTATAAAGAGTATCATGATCTTGTATACTTTGAGGAATTAACAGTGAATTTGTACAGTGGTAGTATCGGAGTCTGAAGTGAAAATTACCAAACGTCCCACATAGAAACCAACCTAATATAACCTATTGATCATCTAAGAATTAGAATGAATATTGGAGAGAACAGAAAGAAGTGAAAGGAGGAAGAAAAAAGGAGAAAGAAAGTTGAGTATGATTGTGGGCTTTATTATTGAAGAGAGCCGACAGGCGCAAAGATCTCCAGCACCCTATTAAAAGTGACTTAGACGAATAGAGACAGATTCCGTGACTGATTGTCAACTGGAATTTAACCTACCTACCCTATTGTAATTAGCAGTGTTAAAAGTCTGGACATGTAGTTTGGGGTGGATACAAAGGAGACTTTAGGTACGTTGTGGGCATACAGCTAGTGCGCGCAGTTCTACTCATTTCGTTTAATGTATGTTATAAGGATAATGTACACATTAGGATTCTTCAGTTTCCCCCTGTGTTTAAAAGGAATGTAGGAAGAGTGTTTTAGGGTTTCCCCGTTTTTTTCTGCGCAGGGGTGGGCTGGAGGGATGGGGACATGTCGCCATGCAGCTCACACGCTTCGCCTCATGCTAGAACAACTCGAATAGCCTTCCTTCACCTGCTGGCTAAAGGGGGGGGGAGCCCGTCTGGGTATACTCAATGCCATCCCCACCCGTGACCGGAAAGAGATGATCTACCATAAACAACCACTGCCCTATTTATTGTGTCGTCAGATATGTGATAAGAAGCATATGTACGAATCACAGCAAATTCTCATGAAGCCGTCTAAGACTTGTACAGTAATTCTTCAATTCTAAGCCTAATGAAACTTCATCACTGGTACTTCAGATTATTAAAAGATGGAAATGATTTTACAGAGAGGCATAGTTAGAATGAGAGATAGCCAAGGAGTTGAAGTTCACTGAAAAAATTTCACAAAAGGAAAATAGAAAGAGATCCTCTATTATTTTAAAGGGATCAGAGACGATGACAGTTGGGTATCCCTACCATTTAATAAGAAGAAATACTCATGCACATAGATGTATTAAGAGGAAAATAACTGAATTTTGTCTCTCCACACCCTTTTTTGAGAAAACAAGAAATAAAATAATAAAAGCATTAATACCTGTTTTGCCAAATAGTCTTGTGTAAGCAAACAAGACTATGTCAGATATGAACGTAAAAAAAATAGATTGATTCTAATTCTTGGTTAAAATACTTGGAAGGAAAGTTACAAGCAATCTAACCCATGCGATTACCTTGGCAGTTGGCCTGTTCTTTTATTTAAGTATTCATGTCTCTTAAGTATAAATCAGGCCTGATGGTTAGAAATCGAAATGTGATCAGATTACTAAAAGAAATTTAGTCCATGTTCTTCTTCTATTCGTTATATTGTTAATTTACAAAACCACAAGATCTTGTTCATGCGATAGAGTGAATAATAAATGTGTCTTTTCTTTTGATTTACTTATGTCTTTTATATCTTTTTTCATACCCTCACGCGCCATTGTGAATATACCTTGGTCTCTTGGCCACGCAGGGAGGACTTATTCAGAATGACGCGTGATTAATCATTGGGCCACAGGCGCGAGTGACAGAGCCATCAAAACCCGAAGCCCTGGGTTGTCAAGGAGGTAGAATCTCCCCCACCTCACGTTATTAGTATAATGTGTCAGCACCGTCGCCCACTTTTGTATATTGAACAAATAGGAGGGCTGGCGGGCTGCGACGCGAAGGAACCACTTCGAGACACAGAATTTATACAGTTCTCCCCTTTGCCTTTCTGTGTATTGTCCCCTGGTACCATTATGCTGCGCTGCTTTCCATCATCTGTCTCTGTTTCCCCAGCCTCCTTTTTACCCTGACGTTTTGTGCTCATAATTTGGTTTCTTTGCTCTTCTTATTAGACATATTTGGCTACCTTCTGCCATTCCTTTCTTCATATTTTCCTATTCGAATAAGCTACCTGCGGCGCGCCCCCTTCCACAAAAGAGTCTATAACATGAGCACACGCCCTCACCACATTCTTTAGCTAATAAGGAAAAGAACTGAGGCCTTCAGAGTAGAGAAAATCATGTTTTTATTTCCCTCTCCGCCATGTCCATATCTGTTCTAGTAATAAAATAATATCTCAGATCCTATAGTTTTAGAAGACTCATAATAAGCATAGCCACTCTCTAGTACACTATAGGTAAACACTAGATTTTAATTACCTCGCTCTCGTCCACTACACCACTTTCAATACTTTGGCCCCCCCTACCCTGTAGATTTCAAGCACCCATCCCTTTTTTTTACCAAAATACGCTGGCTGGGTAATGACCTCTCCCCTTCTAGTCCTATCTATCTCCACTCGCGTGCGCTGAGGCATCTGCTTTATAAATTATATGTTTATCCACACCTCAAAGTGTCCCAATAGCTCTGTCCTGATCTTTAGCTTAAGCCATGTAGATAATCCTGTTTTTTTTTACCATAATTTTTTGTCTTCAGAGACACAGGTCGGGATTTTTCAGGGCGTGTGAAAGCAATGAAAGATAAACCATCAAATTCCTGTGTTGTGTTTTTAGTGTGTGAAGACCAAAAACATATATTAGAACTATTAATTTCATGATTATGTAATAGCCTAAAGAAGGCGGATGAATGAGAACATGTGGAAGAGAAGGGAGGACAGGAATACAGGTTCCAGTCCCAGTAAAACTCCCTACACAAGGGCTCGTAATGATCGCAACATGCGCGTCAAACTGCAGCGTCAACTATAAAAACCCCAAGCCACACAAAGAAATCCAGCCGTTCACTGTCCAGTGCCTGTGTGGGGAGTAACCATGTCCACTGCGGTTGTGGACTTGACATATGAGGGAAGCAAAAGAACACAGCAGCTTCACAGAGTAGTTAAATACAGTTGGAGATATAGTAAATAAAATAATACAACTTTCTAGACTGTCTCTGGTACCAAAACAGAACGTAATCTCAGCTCTCAATGAGGCGAACAGCCCATGAGATTGCTGAACTAGAGTCCAACCAAGGCCAAGTGAAGAGTCCACCAGCAAAGCCCGTGATTCTTTATATCTATCCTCTGTTATAAGATGGTCATGCTTTTCTAATGTGAGGAGAGCAAAACAAAACACGGAAATTCCTAACAGCATATCACATTATTATTCACCGCCATCAAAGAGAAGCATGTGAGCTAAATCAATGAATCAACAATGACTCCAATAATCAAGGTCTCACTTTTGCCAAGTAGCATCATTTCAATCTGCTTAGTTCAGTAGCCTTTTCCTAGGATTTACGGACACTGGGTTCTTGATGGCAGTAGAAACCATACTGCTTTGACAACATGATGGTCTTTCAACACAAAGTTTCTAAACCAAACAAGTAGTTATAGAAGCCTACAATTCAACCACCCGCTGACAGTAGTGGCACATGTAGTCCCTACATCTAGAGATATATTTCATGACATAGCTAATTCCTTTCAATTTGGATTTGACCTTCAGTAGCTTATACTCAAGAGAAAATATGATTTTTTTTATTTCAGAATCTACTACAAACAGGGATTTCATAAAACCATGTCATTAAGTACAATAATTTAAATTCTACTTTATAGTAGACTATTGAGGATATGAAAATTCTAATAAAAAAAGCCAGAAGCTGGCCCCTGATGCTTCCTAGTTTTCGAATCACGATGACAAAATAGCATTGGCTGCTTTTCTCTCTGACATTCATTAACTCACTGTTTCTCAGGAGAACATGGACATGTAGAGTGGATTGCTGTACCCAGACCTTCAGGTCTCAAAAATGATTGTCTTATGAGAAAAGGGAAGTCTGCAGCAGGGTTACAAGTTGTAGTGAGATCAAAATTCAGTATTTTATTTCAAGCTAGATTGTAATGTAAACTGTATCAATAGTTTGAAGTGGTATTGGTCTTTTAATTTCATGGGGAAAATTCAACTTAAAGTTTAATAAATTAATAATGTTTAACTAATCCCTCAAAATTAAGGTTATGGTTGAATTATCTGTAGGATTAATATATGCTATTACAGAGAAGAAAGAAAGAAGTTGAAAATGGAAAGAGAAGAGTCCCTCATTAGCTGCCTCACGGATATATGATAGCTCACATGAGTCTTCCAAAGATAGTTTTATTAAAAATTATAATTTACATATGTGTTACTCATGTGTATCCATATACATACAAATACTTTGATTTTAAAATTCATAAAATTTTATATATAACACATAGTGAAATATTTCATTATACACAAGAATACATCCATTTTCATGATTATACTGCAATATACTGAAGTATTTGTCATTTATTTAACTGATTCATAATTGGTGTTTAGTTAAATTGTTTCCAATTTTTCACTCTGGCAATAAATGAGTATCCTTCACTTACCTCATCAGTTATATGTGCGAATATCCTGAGGATAAATTACTACAAGTGACACATTTGAGCTGGTGACACAAATGCACATTTGACCAACTGGGCATGAGAGGCAACTACCTACTTGCTCCACACTGGGTTGTTCTAATAGTCATACTACTACCCCTTAAAGCAGGGTTTCTCAACCTTACTAATGCTGTGACCCTTTAATATAGTTCCTTATGTTGTGGTGGCCCCCAACCAGAAAATTAATTTGTTGCTACTTCATTACTCTAATTTTTCTACTGTTATGAGCTGTCATGTAACTATTTGATATGCAGGATATCTGATATGACAGCCCCGTGAAAGAGTTGAAACCCTCACTTTAGAACTGGTGACATAGAGTGTTCCCAATATGCTTTCTGTACACGTTTCCCCCTTCTTTAACATATTTTGAAGCTCTAAACATTTTATATTGGGTCATTTGCCTTTTCCTTCTTGATATATAAAAGCTCTTCATAGATACTACAGACTATAACCATAAATGGTTTGTTAATTCTTTTCTTGAGAATCATTCGTATTACTTAAATATTGAATTCTATGTCATTAAATCTATTTGTGTTGCCCTTTGTGGCTCTCTGTGTTATATGATGTATGTTTAAAAAGAGCATCTCTACCCCTGGACTGTAAAATATTCATCAACATGTTCTTAAATGTTAGGGATATTGGAAACTGAAGAGTTTATGCATTAAGTCCCAAATAATTTTTTAGTTGTCCCTAAATCATTAGTAAGGTACTGTAGCCTCATCCGATATTACAACTTCCTTTATTTTTTGATCATGTGTGGGTTCACTATGTATAAGTAATCATCTGTCTGCCTTCCCAGCAGACTCACGAGACAGACCACAAGCACTGTTCCTCTATCTTTACTCCTCTCATTGTCTCTCCATGGCTGTCACTGTGAAGAAGAAAAAGCAGTTAAAGCGTTGCTGATAGAGCTGCTCTTCTGTTGAGCAGATTTGCTTTAAGGATATCAGGCTTTTTTGCCGAGAATACTTGCAAGATATATTTTTCTCTGATGGTTTGTCTTTTTTTATGGATTCATGTAAGATAAACTTGGTGTTCATATGAAAGAAGGTTAGAGATAAGGAAGATTCCCACACTGGACTAGACTGGCTAAAATTTTCAGTGCAGATCCTTGCTGGGATCCGTGTTAAAAGTTTTGTTTGTGTTTGTGTTTTGTGTGTGTTTGTGTGTGTGTGTGTGTGTGTGTGTGTGTGTGTGTGTGTGTGTGTGTGTGTCTTCATTGTGGTGCATTAATGGAAGTCAGAAGACAAGTTGAATGAGTCAGTTCTTCTAGCCCGTGAGTTTGGAGAATCAAACTGAGATTATCAGCAGTGCCAATACCCACAAAACTGTCTTGCTCACTCAACCCTTAATCTAGTTTTTGAAGTCTCATTAGTGAAAAGTATTCATAGATTGGGACAGCAGTTTTCTAATGTTTTGGGATCAATACTCTCTTATAACATTAAAAATTATCAACACTCCAAAGTGTAGTAAGTTATATAAATTGTACTTATCCTTATTTATTATAGTTTAATTTGAGATTGGGAGATTTTAAATATACTTATCGTCTCATAGAAATATAATAATAACAATACATATCACAAGTTAGCATTTATACATTTTATGAAAAATTAACAAATTGTCCTCCAAAATGAAAAACACTGCCATTCTTTTAAATGTCTATAAACCTGAAAAATTTTAAATGACAGCTGAACTCTAACCTTTTTTTTTTTTTGAATGGTACAGACTGAGAAAAATGGTTTCATGCCAACACCTAGCTAAAAGGCTGTCTTTTATGGATTTTTCAGATAATCATTTATATTAATTATTTGAGTACAGACTAACAATTGTCAAGGGGTAGTTCCTTAAGTTAGCTTTGTTATGTGATTTCCAATACCACAGAAATAACTACTTGCGCTCTGCTCTACTAGAGCCCACTAGCCTAGAGACAAGTGGCTCTTTAACTTGCCCATCTGTTGTCTGGTACATTGGTCACATGGAAAATATCAATTCCCTGATTACATGGGTCATACAAAAGTTGGCACATTTCATTATACATGTGTAAGTGAAGAATCTAAATAAATTTTATAAATTTTAAAAATTAATGTTACTCTAGAGTCCATACTAGTTTTGTCTTCCCCTCCTAAGACACCAGTACTATAGCATTTCTTTAATAATTAACCACCATATCATTATAGTCTTTTAAATTCTTGTCATAATATCCTTTAAATTATCTTTGAGACATTCACTCCTTCTCTCTTTCTCTCCCTGTCTCTGTTTTTTTCTTCCTTTCCCACACCACTCTCTTTCTCCCAGTACCCCCCTCTCTTTCTCCCTGCATTATTCCCTGTATCATAAGGACCATGGAATAATTGCCCTAAGGAGGATGCTTAATTTGTGATTAAAGTAAGGGTGTAATCTAAATAAAGGATGTGGTAGCATTTTTCCTGAACATTAAGCTTATAAATTCATTTTCTTATGTTTGCTGAAGAACTAGAAGGCTTTATTGATTTAATTATTGCTTTCAATATGGGAGTAGAGCTTTTCTTGTCTTTTCATATACTTCTCACCTTTGCTTTCTAGACAGATTTGTGTATGACAAACAGTAGGAGGGCCAGAGCCACCGTAGATCTTGGCAATGCTTTAGAAAGATAAGAAAGACGAGACTGTATATTTAGTTAATGTGTGCATTGCACAGGGGAAAGAGATCAACCCAGCCCTAGGGTAGCTTTATTTCTTCCAGGATGAGTTCTGGCCCTGCTCCATGCAGCACAGCAGGACACAGCAATCATCCTTGTGCCTCAAGCCATGCTCTGTACTTTGACTATACTAAGCCCTAGACTCCCTAAGATTAAAGAAGTAGATAACGTGGTTTAAGTTTAGATTTGTGTCACTCAAGGAAATGCTTCAGAGAGTTAAAAATGAGTTTCATGTTTCTATTTTTACATTCTATTAATCATTACCCTTCCTGAGGGAAGGTAGTGTCAATAGAATTAGACTTGTTCATTGAACCTAAAACTTAGGGGCCTTAAATATCTATCAACAAGAGGAGAAGCATTTTTCCATGATTTATGAAATGTAACCATTCTTGGCAGTCCCATTAGAATCGGTGTAATCGCCAATTCTGATGTAAGGAGTGGCTGCATAATGGTAGTGTTAAAAATATTCACAGATCACAGAAGTCAGCTCTTTGAAATATAAGCAATCAATAATTACTTTTACTAGTGTAATGGCCCTACCACATGCCTTTTGCTTGACTGTAAGACTCGGGAACCATAAGCATTATTTACAGTAAAAACACATAGGCAATAGAACTCAACACACAGTGGTTCTCTTTGAAGAATTTTAGTTTCCCAGTAAACTGACCAGTAGACAATCACTTATATTAGGAATTAATAGCTAAATAGATTCTCAACACCTACATTGCACTCAACTGCACCAGTTCTCCAAGACACATAGTATAAGTACTAAGCACATGGCTATACCTTAGAAAATTACAAGGCAGAAAAGAGTGAAATTAATATCATTCATTCAGCTGATTCTGAATAGGCACTTTGCCAGACACATGAATGTTTTGAGTCATGAATTCTAGGCACAAAATCCAAATCTTTTTTTGTAAATAATTTACTTCCTTTAACTAAATCACATCATCTTCTGAGATAGATGTCTCCAGGTGTAGAGTTCATTAAGTAAATGCTGTCTGAATTTCTTCCAGCTTGGAAACAAACAAACAAACAAACAAACCAAAAAAAAAAATCCAACTTTCACACTGACTTCAACTGTGAAAGTTCTGAAGACTCTGAGATAGTGAGGATTGGATAATAGTATAGTGACTCCACTTTGTTCTGTTTGTGTTTTGTTGACTCTGCTGCTCAAAGTCTACATTCTGAACACACCCACATGTGCACATCCACTTTGGCTTAGAACTCTGAAGTCCCCCTTTAAACTAGTACTATACTTTGTCCCCACTTGTTAAGCAGGTCTTATACCAGCATTCTCTTCAAGGCCCAGAACTGTCTTCTCTTAGGATGCAATTAGGAACCAAGTTCACAGTAAACCAGGTGATATAGCCATGTGGTTTGCTGAAGTTGCCATCAGGGACTACAGTGACAATCATGTTGTGTAAACAGAAATGATGCTGCCCACTTAACACTACCCAATCTTGGGATTTTGTGCTACACTCTTCCTTAAATAAGTTCACATATTAGGTAAAATTCTTGGAACTTTACCTAACTTAAGAGTGTCAAGTTAAAAACTAAACCTCTTTTCTTGGCTCTTACATTTTCCCAGAGTACTAGGCCATTTGCCAGCTCCCTTAATCATGATGATCTCTGCAATTCTAAGTCCACATACTATATATATTCAGAGATATACTGAATTGTGTCTTCAAGTCTTGTATGTGTCTTATTTTATGCCTAGTACATTTATAATGTTCTGGGAGAAGGTAACTCTGGATTTTGTTTCCAGAGACAGGTTGGCACAAGGGTAGGCCAAGGAAATTGGCCCAGAAAGGAATGTGCTGATTATAGAAAACCACATTTGTTCAGAAGATGTGACAGAAATATCTGTGACAAGTCTCCAGTGTTAACAACTTTCTTCTTCATTTAGATAAAGCAAAAGAAAAGAAATAGTCAAGAAAAATGCTTCTATCTACTACTGAAAGAAAATGAATTCAACCTCACAAGCTATCTTTGCAAAGGGGAGTAACTTCCAGTTTTTCCAAAGTTTTATAAAAAGATAAGTATAAAAATGCAAAATGAAGATGGAGAGAATATTAATTTTTAAATATTTTAAATATTATGTTTTCAATGACACTTTAAACTGTTGAGATAAAAATAATAACTGCTCAATGTTGCATGAGAAAAAATCATTCCTTAATCTTGAATGTAACCAACAGATAGCATCCTCTTTGTTTCAATAGAATGTCTGTCAGAGGATCTTAGAGGATGAATGACCCCCCTTACTTCATTTCCTGTATATGAAATCATACCATGTTGTGGAAGCAAAGAGCATTTTTCCTTTCCCAAGGAGTGAACCGAAGAAAAGAAAGTTTAAATAAAGGCAGAAACAAAGTCAGTCAGATATAAGATAAAATTTCTCAAGCATAATAACCATTTATGGCAAAACAATTGATGTGTAAGGTCTTATTTTCCTTCTTGAAGACTGGAAATACTTGCCTTTGCTTCTTAGTGTAATATTCTGGAGGTCTGTCCTAACATTTTGTGGTTCCATTTTGTTTCTCTTGTGTTTCTAACCACAGTTCCTTAAAAATCTTTAAAATTTCCTCTTATTGGGATTTAATATTTTCTCTAGGGGAAAAAATAATCCTAACCAACTCATAATGTGTCAGTTCTAGGGAAACCAATTGAATGTTCTAAGGCTGTCTCATATCTTGGACTCAATTCCTTTGAGTAGCATGAAGTTGCAAGTTTGTTACTGTTCAGAAAAGAAGGAAGCACAAGCAAAGTGTTTTGTTTTGTTTTTCACAAGAAAGTCAGAGTTCATTTCACAGACATAGATTGCACTTGGCAGTATAAACAAACCCAGAAGTAGATATGAGATGTCATACCTGAAAATTAAAACAAAATAGCAGAGTTTGGAGAGGACATGAAGAATGTTAGCTTCCCTAAAGCCTTTGGCACACTCAATACAGAAACCTCAACTACAAATCTGCTTCCATTTTCTACATGAACCTACTTTCTTTCCTGCTAAGAAATGCCTGCTTTTATCCATTAGATGCATGAACTGTGATAAATAAAAACTGTTAGAACAGAGGTTTGTGGCAGTTTCTGAGGAGCTATATTCTCTACGACAGCAGATCACATTTCAGTCAAGAAATGGAAGGGAGAATAGAAAGAACGTGACCTAAATTGCATGTTTTTCTACATCTTCATTTTCAGAGTACAGACTCTTCATGTATCCAAAGACATGACTTCAGGGACAGTCCCAGAAGCTTTGACTCCTGATCCTGCCTATTTAAAAAATAAATTGAGGTCTTGAGTCCAGACCAATTAACCCAAAATCTTCAACATCACTCACCAATGAAAAGTTTCAGAAATCAACTGTAGAGTCATCATTTAGAAAAATACATTGAGCACCAAGTTAATAACAGCTATTGAAGATCCTGAGCTAGAACTTACTTTATTGTCAGTTGTTTCATTTATAGAAAAAAATTCAGGATTGCGTTTATTAGTTTTATGTCAACTTGAAACAAGCTAGAGTTATCTTAGGGAAAAAACATTGATTGAGAGAACACCTCCATAAAATCCAGCTTCAGGGCATTTTCTTATTAGTGATTTGTAGGGGAGGGCCCAGACCGTTGTAGCTGGTGGTCCTGGGTTCTATAAGAAAACAGTCTGAACAAGCCATGATGGGTAAACCAATAAGCAGTATCTCTCCATGGCCTCTGCATCAGCTCCTGCCTCCAGGTCCCTGCCCTGCATGAATTCTTGCTGTCACTGCTTTTGATGATTAACTGTTATGTGGAACTGTGAGTGAAATAAACTCTTTCCTCTCCAAGTTGCTTTTGATCATGGTATTTCACCACAGCAGTAGCAACTCCAACTAGGACAGCCCTCATCTCTGCCTAAGCATGCATAGGATGTTAACAGTCTTGTTAAGATCCAAGACTGTTTTACAAAGAAGTTCATAATGACCATGTTTTCCACACTCACACCACATAAAGGAAAATTCCAAATTTAAGGAAAAGAATAAATCTTACCATTGTGAAATGATTTTTTTTTCTTACTACGGATAGTGGTCTTGCTTCCTCCCATTAGATGTTTTGGCTGACATTTGTGCTGAAGCTAAACCAGTCAACTCAGCTTTCAGGTTTTTTTTTTTTTTTTTTTTCCTTTATTGCTTATCTTTCAGTCTCATGATGAGCTAACAATAATCAAAATACAGGTGCTTTTGTGGCTGACAACAAGCTGTACTCCATTCTCACCAGTCGTCTTTGCCTACTGCCCTGTCCTCACACTCTGCTAATTCCCAGCTTTTTTTTCCTAAGAGTAATTATATCAAGAATTTTCTCACTGGATCCTTTGTATTTCTGGGTATTAAAAAATTCTGCCAGAGATGATCTTTCCGCAATTCCTCATCCATCATATTGCTTTTTGTTTCCTATATCTCAGCTTTGATGTCACATTTCCTAGGTTCCCTCCTTGTTCAGCCTACCTACTGTGGTATCTATTTCTCATGCTCCATCATATCCCCCTAGTAGTCACTTCAGAGCTAACAGCCCACTGGATGATTCTGGGTTTTTTTTGTTTGTTTGTTTTTGTTTTTTTGTTTTTTTGTTTTTTTTCGAGACAGGGTTTCTCTGTGTAGCTTTGAGCCTTTCCTGGAACTCACTTGGTAGCCCAGGCTGGCCTCGAACTCACAGAGATCCACCTGGCTCTGCCTCCCGAGTGCTGGGATTAAAGGCATGCGCCACCACCGCCCGGCTCTGGGTTTTTTGTTTTTGTTTTTGATTTTTTTTCTGCTGATTTGTATGTAACTTGCTGACTCTGCTGATTGAGGCTCCATAAAAGCAAACTTCCTTCCTGTCTACAACATGATCCTTCCTAGTAGAGTGATAACTATGGGCCATCAAGTACAAACCATTGTAAGCATCACAAACAATTGCCTAATGCTGTTTCCACTATCCAGAGAGACAACTAATGTTCATCTGCCTTCATTGCTTATTGTGTTCTTTAGAGTGTTAATCTGGCTTTTCTAGAAAGGAGATGCACAAGAAAAGTGGAAAAGACAGAACAAAACTCAAGTCCTACCGCTTATTTTCTCAAAAGAGCTTAATGTCCTGTGATCTAGATCTTTTCCACATACAGGAGAATAATTAAAGAAAATTGGAATTTAATAAAATGTTCCCTCCTTCAGCTGTCTGGGGGTAAATTTGTATTTCTAAGAACGAGCATTTTAATTTTGATTTAATTTTATCCAGATTTTAAATTTCAGATTCATACCCAATCTTTTGAATCCAAAGCACTTTTTCAGCCATGGGAATTGCAAACACTGCAAAGGGAGATAAAATTCTTCAAGCACCATCAGATTACTAAAATAATACTGTTGGCATGGACAAAAGTGGCTCAAATCAAATGTACTCTATTCTTCTTTTTCACAGACCCTGTACTTGTGAATTTTCTGTACCTGAAATTTACCTGCAGCTACCAAGCCAGTTTCTTATAAGCACACCCATGGCTGCTAACAGATATAATCAGAGGATATCGAGTTGCCACCCACATGTTACCAGCTGAAAAAGAGACACTATCCCTTTATATCTACCAAAAACAAGTGCCCCTTGGGAAGCCTATTGGGTACTATGCTACTTGCCTTCTGTTACTCTTGTATGGAGATTTTGTTCTCTGCCATGATCCTCAAGCTCACAGGTGAAGTCCTATGTAGTATTGCTGAGCACAAGAAGGCCTTGATGTGTCTTATAAAATCAAGTTACATACAACCGAGGTTGCTTCCCTTCAGCCCTTTGTTATAGGGAATTTGGAAGCTGAACAAGCCTTGGTTTCCTTCATCAATTGTATGTATTTGCTATTGAGTATTTTATTTTATCATTACCCTCATATGTGTTAAATAACACACAAAGATTTAACCTGTCTTAATTTTAGTACTCAAGTTCTAGAAATAAAATTTATAGGTATCTTTACATGGAAAATTCAAAAGTCATATTCCAAACATAAAATATTGTACACACACATACAAACACACACAAGGTGAAACAGTGTTGCCAGCATATATAGTCTCCCAACACAATGAAGCAGCAAAGATCAAAAGTAGTAAATATATGATTTTATAGAACTATTGCAAAAAAGCAAGAAAAATAACAAACTGAAGTAATGATGCCAAAAGAATGAAATGAGAATGATAGTGAGCAATGCATACTCAAAACATCCCATGTTATTTTCCAGATTTTCTTGACTATTTGTTTCCTTGTTTTAAGGTTGTTATTGTTTTCTGTGTTGTTTTCATATGACTTACAATGACATATTGCTAACCTCACAGATCATTATATTGATCATGCCTCATCAGGGAAGCATTTGCAATGGATGTTAATTAACACAGAGACCCACAAATGCACAATGTGTAGAGAATGAGAGAGTGTGGAATGCTCAGCCCTGAAAGGCATGTCAACATCAAACCCCTTCCCTTAAGCCTCAGGGATCTATGTGGGGAAAGAACAGAAAGACTGCTGTAAGAGGCAGAAGTGATGCTCGATTTTAAGGCAACAGCATTTCCCCATCTATAAAAGGGATGATGAACATACGAATGCAGCATCACTTATAAAACCATGCTTATCTTCCACATGCAGGCACACACCTATCATACTAGGACTTCAGAGGCTAAGAGTTCAAGGTCAGCCAGTTCTACATAGCAAGTTCCAGGCCAGTCTGAGCTATATAGTAAGACCCTGTCTCTAAAACCAGATGAATAACAACAATAAAATGAACTTTTAGTTCTTCCAATGAGTTTCTACAGTTTTTTGTATTTGAAAATGGTTTTATTTATATACAAATAATGGGCAACATTGCATCCATAAAATCTGTTCTCCAAAAAACTATTAAGAACTCTTTTTTTTTTTTCTTAAAGGAAATCACACTAAACATTTTAAAAGGTAGCAAGATTTTTCTCCTCCTAGATCCTGCTGGGCTGAAAAGAGAGGAGAGTTTGGCTAGGAGTCACAACTCAGAATTGAGCATTCACCAAAGCAGAAATAATAAAGCAGTATTCTGGCAAAATTTATTCAACACCCCTCCTTGACATCCACAGCTGTCAATTAGAATGGTTGCAGCAGGCCAAGTAGCCCAACATAATTCAGCTGCCTTATATACAGCTATGACACTACTAAACAGAAATACTAAATCAAAATGAAAGAGATTGAGGTTGTCATGGGAAATGTTAGTTCCTTGCAATAATCTACACTTCAATAACCCTAGCAAGCAAAGTATCCTACTGCAAGGATGCATACAAGCTGTGCACAGGTAGTCAATGACGACTATGAAGGGGACAAAAAAAATCAGCTGAGTAACTTATTTAAACATAACCCTTAATCCAGTATTAGAATTGGTTAAATGTCTACATAGACAAACAAATGAATGTAACAGAATTTATTTTATTTCATAGTAGTGAAAACATTTAAGGGTATAATATAAATTGATAGACGGTTGGTTTATATTCAAGTGTTTCTATTATAGTAAATACATTTGAAAGGAGAAAGGTAAGGTTCAACTTAGAAGACATAATAATCAAATAAAGAAAATGCCCTATGTAAACACTTGCTAAGTCTCTCTCAGATATTTGGGGAGGGGTGCTTTTGAACCAAGCTCCTATAAAAGTAGAGTTTTAAAAAATTTCCCTGTAATCTATGAGGATATAAAAGAGAAAGAAACAAAAATTAGAACTTTAGAACATCTGAAAACAGTGGGGAGGCAAGTTATTCCTTCCAAGCCTAAGGAGATGCAATTTTAGTCAGAAGCCAAAACCTTAGGAAGTCTTCGATCATATATGAAAGGAACAATCAAAACCCTGAACCCCATAGAGCTCAGAACATTTACCTCCAGGACATTTTTTCTTATATATTCATTTAAGGATGACTTTGACACAAACAAATGGAAGGATGAGAAGGAACAGGGAGGAGCAGCAGCAGGAGCAGAAGAAATCAAAGAATCCTGGGGAAAGGTTTCCAAACCAGGAAAGAAGAATAATTCCAAGTCATCCCAGAACACTGACAAATGTCTCAAAGGATAATAATCTCAAATATCAGATGATAGAGAACTCACAGGGGGCGTTGCCCAGTCATACAGCAGACACAAAGATTTCCCGAAGAAGACAAAATAGGGTAAACTCCGAAGAGATAAACTCACACAGTGTATAGAGAACAATACAATGCCTAGAAACTCTTAGATGTTTTTAAAAATATTTGTGGAGAGATGTCCAACACAAAATGGACTCATGGGTATTTCTGTAGACTTTTTGTCTTGTGTTGCTTTGTTTGGGAAGTTTTGTTTCACCCATTTTTGTTTATATTTGATTTCTGATTTCAAGTTTTGATAGGATGTGTGTGTGTGTGTGTGTGTGTGTGTGTGTGTGTGTGTGTGTGTGTGTGTGTTTCTGGTGCTTTTTTGTCTTTTGTTCTTGTTTTTTCTTATGTATTTGTTTGGTTTTTGTTTGTTTGCCTGTTTTTTTTTCTAAAAAAAGAGAGAAGGAAGATGTGGAATCAAATCAGTGGGGAGGTGGGCAGGATCTGCAAGAGGTTGGAGGAGGGAAAACCTTGATCAAAATATGTCCTTTGAAAACTATTTTCAATTAATAAAGAGAAAGAAAGTATTTGTCAAAAATATAAAACCTATATTTAAATATAGATAAAATAAAAAAAAAACTATATCCAAATGAACTCTTTCAAATTAGGATGTAATTGATCTTGAAAAAACTGGAAGGCCTTCTAGGAAACAAAAATGTGAATGAGCAAGAAGAAAACACAGATGAAATCATGAGGAAGGTATCAATCGGCGATTCCATTAAAATAATGTATATCTATAATACCTATGGTGGAATATACGTAGACATATGCAAGTATACAATTGTTTTAAGTATGTTTGTTCTGATAAAGAAAACTGGATTTAAAGCATATTAAGAGTTATTATAGTAAATAAATATATTTTCAACATCAGAAAGACCGTGCCACTCATAGTTAGCTATTCATGCATCTGGATTTAACAAAATACAAAGGAAGTCTTCAGAAAGGTAGAGACTGTGAGGCAGCTATCCAAGAAGAAGGGCTTCCTTAGATGTTAAAGTCACATAGTGGATGAAGGTATTTGACAATTTTGAACATTAGGAAAGAGGAAAATGCTGTAAAATTGAGAAACCCAAAAATATTACAGTGTTTATTTCTACAGTGAATATTAACAACTTAGGTATGCATAATTATGCAAATAACACTGATTTCTCAGCTTTTGTGTAAGCCTACAAATTAGATATGCACATACTGAACTGATTAATCATAAACATGAAGCAACATATTCTCAAACTTTATTTTCTAAGGAATATATATTAACTTGAAGTAATATATTTGAAGTAACACAGCTTTTTAAATAAAGTAAATTTAATTTAAAGTAATTCATCTCAAACTCTAAAACCCTATCAACTCGGAAAGCACACAATTGTTAGGTAACCTACAAATGTAAAACAAGAAATATAGTTTCCAATATATTATAAATTGTAATAGAAAGCAACAGACATGACAAAATCAACAGCATCATTGTGTTATTATTGCCAGCTAGTATGCACTAGGTGAGGAGTTTTCTGTTGTCTCTTTGTTGTGCTTGTAGGTTTAAATAAGCATACAGTGTATATAAGTAAACAGTAGAGAATAAAATTTCCAGAACTAAATTAAATGCATGCACCTTTGAAGTAATAACATTCAAAGAGTACTCTTTCTTCTAAATCAAAGGGAAAATAGTAAGCTCAGTGGGGGGAAAATGAGTAAGTTTTTATTGGCCAGAGATGATACCTGCAGTGGACATCACTGGCAGTCACAAGCACAGTGCTCCCTTTGTGATACCAAGGTCACTCTTCTCCTCTTTGGAGAGTGTACAGCTGTCTTAAACAATGATAGGTCAGCTAAAGTGATGTCTTCCTCACTAAATTACTGAATATGAAGCTACCTCATCCCACTTATTCATACTACATGGAATAACTAAGTGTCAACAATTCAATAGAAAATTTTCAAAGGCATTAATGAAAATTGGACAAAGACCTTCCTAAAATATTTTATTAAATATAAATATGTACTAAGCATAAAAAATCATTTCATAAATTAAAATTAGGATTTTTAGCTACCAAATATATAAAAGATTCACTTAGTTTAACAGTGATGTTGATTGAAGGTCCAGTAGACTAGCTGTTTCATGGCCTGGTGTGGTATTACAAATTGGCGAGAATTCTCTGAGTGTGTAACAGAAATCTTCAACTAAACCTTTCATGGCTTTTACTCCAGTAACTCTAATACACTCACCAGTGTTAGGAAAATATAGAAGAATTTTTGTTTGCAACAATATTTTATTCAGATATCCCAAAATATCTGAAGAAAGGTGAAGAAGACTGGAGATATTTAAGTCCTTATCCAGATATATATTATGAAGCAATGCAAATTAAAATTTCAAACATCTTTAATGTCATCAACTGTAGTTAACATATAAAATAAGTACAAAAATATCTGGGAAAACATATTAGTGGCAATAACTAATTATCATATAGGTAAAATTATACATATTTTTCTCTATGTTTCCCAATTTTCTGCTTTAAAATTTTACTATTATAAGTAGGCCAGGAAGAATGCTTCAGTTCAGTCAGAGCTAGGGAAGATTTTCACATCAATTTTGGAATTATCAGTGCTAGAGAGACGGCCCAGACGTTAAGGGCTCTGGATGCTCACCCAGAGGACCTGGGATTGATTCCCGCATCCACAAGAGAGCTCACAACCATTTGCAGCTCCAGTTCCAGTGGATCTGACACTTCCTTTTAACTCATTAGGCACCAGGCACACAAGCGGTGCACTGACATATAGGTAGACAAAACAGCCATAGACATAAAATTAAATACATCTTTAAAATTATTTTCAATTAAATAGTCTCACTCAGTGTTGGAGGAAATGAAGCTATGTTGTTCATTAAATATATTTTCCAAGATTTTGTGTTAGAATTCTGCTAATAAAATAATACTTTTACTCTGCCTTCAGGAAAAATCCTTTCTAACTCCATAAAAATATCTACTCAAATGTGAACTGATGACTACAGCCTTGCAGAAACTGAATGTAATATATTGTTTAAACTTACATTGAAAGACAGAAATAACTTTCCGTTTTAATGCCCATAGAAAGGCTGTTCAAAAACTGCACTCCTAGACCCTTGTCACCTTCAGCCTTGTTACTAAGGCCAAGTGACATTCAGAGTTCCGTAAAACAAAGTGGTTAAAGATTTACAGGTTTTCCTGATACTGAGCCCAAACTACACTGCTCTTGCCAGGCACCATAATACAGGTTGAAGATTTTTATTGCTGCATGTAACACTTTAGCATTTTCTTTAGTGTTTCGGTTGAAACTCTTTTTCTCCCACAGAGAGCTTCTTGTTGGGATATTTGAGAGAACAGTGGTCTCAAGACAAGAGGCACAGCAAACTTCACATTAGCAGATAAAGCCACGAGTATCTGAGATCATTTCCAATCATTTGTCATGTGTGGACTATGCTCTTTAAATATTACATTGTGAGCACATGCATATTGCTGCACTGAATTAACTTCAAAGGGATGTTCAGAAACCAAGTCATAATCACAACCCATTACTTAAACTTGATATGGGTTAGGGAATATGCAAACCAAGAGCCCATTTAAGTGGTAATGGTGCTGTGACATGAGCCAAAAAACATGATAAAATCTTCTATTTATCCCTCTGGGCTCAACTAATGTTCAAAATGTGAGACACTCTTTTATTGATCTGAGACCTTGCAACATAAAAGCCCAATTTATGATAACTGCACTCCTCGGGAAACAAATATCTTGTATAACTTTACATTCCTTTGACTGTAATAGAGTTCTGATCTTGTTTATTTTTCAGTGCAAATTCTCTTTGCTTTTAACTCTTTGAGGAACTATTTAATTAAAAAGAAAATCTGGTAGATTTCAAATCAAGAAATTAAAATAGAATTTTATATACGTGACAATTGTCTAACTTTTTGAGAAACAAAGGAGCTGGATTATTTGGTTCTCTATGTATAATAAATGAATTAAAATGATTTGCTTTCAATCAAGGAAGTCAAAATTGACTGGATATGAAATATAAATATAGGCAGATTTATCTCTTTACACAAGTACAAGTTGGAAAATCCTTTCTAAGCAAAGCACAAAGACCACACACAATAAAATTCTAAATTTAAATATGTAGACTTTAAATTGAATATACTCAAAAAATGTAAAGTAAAATCAGGATTCACGAGCAGATTTAAAAGATAGGGAACTAAAAGGATAAAAGGACTTCAAAGGTGGAAGTATATATTGCTTTAATGTATCTGCAGATGATAAATGGGCACCACACTCCAAAAATACAGTAAACAAAACTATGATGAGGTATGTATGTGCATACTTTATTTATAACAAACACACATACATATACAGATGCATAGACACACAGAGAGAAATGCAAATAAACATCCTTGCTTTAAAATTATGTAAAAAAAAAATAGCCAAAGCAAAGTTTTAAAAGGATTAACTCAAACACTAACAAGCAGAAAGTAGTATCAAAGACATCTATACATTGTAGGTAGGATTATAAATTGATGTCTTATTTTAACAACCAGCAAAATTTGGCCGGGGGGTGGTGGTGCACGCCTTTAATCCCAGCACTCAGGAGGCAGAGGCAGGTGAATCTTTGTGAGTTCGAGGCTAGCCTGGTCTACAGAGTGAGATCCAGGAAAGGCGCAAAGCTACACAGAGAAACCCTGTCTCAAAAAAAAAAAAAAAAAAAAACCCAAGCAATATTTAAATACTAATATTATTTGCATAAAATTTATTATGCTCTTAACTGTTTCCTTTCCAGTTCTATCTGCAGATAATTAAAATAGACAGGATGAGAGAATATACATTGGTGATTGACATGTACTTAGCATGTGCAAGGCCCTGGGTTCTATCCACAGCACACATAAATGATGTCCATTTAAATAACTAGACAGGAAAAGAAGAAAATACTTATCAACAAAACGCAGGATGAATAGCACACTTCTGAGCAGTAAGTACAAGGACAATAGCTGTGCTACTAATGAACTGCTCTGACTTATGTTGAACAAGAGGTGATCAAAATAAAGAACACTGTATATTATTTTCCCATTTCTAGAAGCTTGTGATAGGGATTATTTTGGACAAATGGGTGGGGTAGATGTAAGAATCAGTACGACTCCATTCCCTTTGCAGCATTTTAAAAGTATGCATGAGTAATTTTGAATGTAATTTTCAACATATTTTAATAATTATTTGGATATTTCATATATGCATACAATGTGTTTTGATCATATTCTCCCCCTCTTCCCTCAATTCCTCACAAATCCCACTTGTCACGATTTTTCCCCCTGACAGGTACTTGACATTTCAGTTTGTATTACTCTGTAGGGCCATTTCCCCTCCCCTTCGTTTGAAATACTCTCTTTCTTTCCCTCACAGAGTCAAATTTGTGTTACTCTTACACTCAGGTATGAGGGCAGCCACTGTAGTGCGTTTGACCTACCAGGGGCCATATATTTAAAGATATGACCTTCCTTCTTCTGGAAGACAAGCACAGCTACTTGAGAGTTGATGAGTGCATCCATCCTGTCATGGTCAGAATACACTGTTTATCTCCAGTTCTCCTCATGTCTTCTATATACTACAAGCCTTGTAATAAATGCCTATAGAGTCAAAATTCAAAAGTACTATATAGCTTAAATGTATCATATATCACCCAAAACATCAACATTTAAGTAATTCCTTAATATAATTTCATTTAAACAAAACACAAAAGCTGCATTAATTTTTTAAATAATCATGATTTTTACACCAGAAACTTTCAAACTGTTGTATGATCAATGTTTGGATTGTATGGTTTGTTTTAAAAGATATTGTGGTAAGGTATTTGTGTTTCTTAGCTTATTCAGTATAGGTATCCACATTAGCATTTGGAAACCTGCTATAACCCTCACCATTGTAAAACTCACAGCTCTATTATTCAAAACCAAGATAAGGCCGGGCGGTGGTGGTGGCGCACGCCTTTAATCCCAGCACTCGGGAGGCAGAGGCAGGCGGATGTCTGTGAGTTCGAGGCCAGCCTGGGCTACAGAGTGAGTTCCAGGAAAGGCACAAAGCTATACAGAGAAACCCCGACTCGGAAAACAAAAACAAAAACAAAACAAACAAACAAACAAAAAACCCAAGATAATCTAGCAGTATGTAAGGAACAAAATTTATTTATTTACACTCATGTATTTAAAGACTAGCAAACAAGTTGATATCAGTTCAAAGTATATTGAAGTGTTGTGGCAATCAAAGAAAATAGAAACATAATAAACATGCAAATTGTTGCTTCACATTTGACTCAAAATATTTTTTGCAGAACTTCAATTAACATTATAATTATCAACAATAGTATTTTCATTTGGACAACCTTTTTTGTTTCAACAAAATGTGCTAAGTCAGTACTTAAAATAATGAATTTTCACCTTCAAAGTTATTTTTGTTTTAGTCACAAATTTGGCAATTATCAGTTCTACTTTTAAATTACTTTGATTCAAATCTAGATCCAAGGCATAGCAAAAAAAATATATATATAAATTATCCAGAAAGAGTAACTATACCTCCTAATACAATGATTGTCTAGGTGACCTAGATTAATTAGTAATTTCTTTTGCCAAAAGACCTTGAACCATCAATAATTTCTGATGTATGAACCTTATCTTATTTTTCTCACTTTTTGATATTACTGAAATGAGCAGTGTAGAACATATATCCACAAAATATTTGACAAAGAAAGACAGACAAGTCCTGTGATGCCTTTATTGCATGTAAACAGGATTGACTTTGTGCTCTGCAGACCAACACTTCTCTTCTATGCCCTGCATTCTGCCTCAGGCTTGATTCCAAAGTCATGAATTATAACTTTTATTATAAATACATGGATTTGTCTTAACAGAGTGAATTTGCCCCAAATTCTGGCTATACCAAATTATAGTGATGTAGCTGCTGTCTGTAATATGAAGTAACATTAAAATGAAAGTCTTGCAGAAAGAGGTAGTGACTAGTCTAGAAATTTCATACTATGGTAGATCACTGCCATCTTCACCCATTACTGTGACTGGGCTTCCCATCTCTTCTCTGTGTTTCCCAAAGCAAGTAAGTTCTACTCAAGTAGCTACTTGAATTCTTTTTTCAGCATTCCACACATCTCAGCAGATAGAATCCACTAATAGATGCTGTCAAAAAAAGCATGACAAAGGACTTGCTAGCCATCAACAACCTACAGACTTCTGATCCCCAGGAGAGCTCAAAATGAACCTGGCACACATCTACTGCCTTTCTATAATGGGAACTTAACACCTTCATTATTGGTCCTTAACTGTATTAATGATGGAAGGGTAAATGAATAGTGTCAACTTATATTTTACTTATGCCCAAATTTCAGTTCTTCTACCTATTTGTTGAGATGTAAAGAGGGATGTAGGTGAGGGATATGCCAAAAAATTTTCAGAGTGTACATGCTCAACAGTTTTCTTAACATGATAAAAAAATATAATCTTTGCTACTGATATAATGCACTCATTTATAACAAATTCATTTGGGTAGTCATTTTATCTCTGAATATCCCTAACAGTATTGTCAAGTATGACAAGGGAATTGAACCTTATCTTACACAGAATAAATGTCATGTATTGCACCATGAAACTGCTAATTACATTCAAACCTATTTGTGTCAGAATTCAGAGTATTTGACTTTCCAGTCTTTCATTTATGTAAATATAATGTAATTAATTAAATAAAAGAAAGATTGGGAATCTATAACGTTCCTGATTTTGCAAAGTTGTTGAGACATCTTAATCTTATGTTAGAAAGATATACTAAGAAATAGGTTTTCAACGTTCTGAGGTGTGATACACAGTAAAAGAAAGGGTGCAGTCCTATTCAAGGTCAACAACTCTAATTTGATGCTCACTCTCATCTGATAATAATCTAGCCTTTATTTGAAGTGGTTTCCAGCACTCATTTTGTTACTTTTCGTTGTTACCAAGTAGCATCTGTTCTGCTTGTGTATCCAAGCTGTACAAAAAGATACCAATTTGAGATTTTGTGTTTCTACTTATCTTAGCAAGTGGTCATCAAAGATATTCACCACAGGAGGTAATAAGAAAAGTCTGTTATTTTGTGCATGTACTTGGCCAAATTCAGGCCATGAGGTTTTTTGAATGAATCTTCAAAGCAATCCTGTAATGGGTGGTGGAACCTTCTAGAGAACTGAAAACTGAGACACCAGGAAGCAACTTGTCAGTGCCCACCCCCAGCCACAGGACTAGAATGCAGTCCCAAGTGTGCCTGGGCGTTAGGATTGTGAGTTAAAGGAACTAGTGTTTGTTCATCCCACCCTCTTCCTTACGATGTTAGCCCTTGGCGTAATTCTCAAATAGAAACCTCAAGACGTTATGAACTTTTCTTGCAAAGAAGTAAAATGATACGCTTTCTTGATAACTCTTGAACTGTGGTCTAGAATCCTAAAATATCCTCTCTGCATGCAAAATATCAATGACACTGTAAACTAAACAATACAAATCTGTAAAAGAATGAGTTAAATTATGAATTTTTGAAATACCCGAGGAGTTATAAAACAATCTTCACCAACTTTCACATAAATTAAAAGAAGACTGGAATTTATCATTTCACAAAATGTGAAATACATTTCACAAAAAGAAGATAATGTAAGTGATGAAAAATTGTGATATAAAAGCAAACATTTATCAAGTACAACTAATGAATCTGTCTCTCTGACTCTCTCTCTTACACACACACACACACACACACACACACACACACACACACACACATCTCTAAACATACCACATTTGTCTCACATACAAAGAAGTACTATTATAGAAACTATTTCTGTAACATTTGGATTACTGCAAACGAATAGCCCCATTAAATACATGTAATTCACAGTAAACAGCAGACACAAATCTTTCAATAATTATGTCTACATTGTTTCTAATTAGCACTGTGAAAGTCTATTTAGCAAAGTCTCCAAACAGATTGACCAAATTTTCCCCATAATGCAATCTTATTTTTTCATAATGAAATTATTCACTGTACTCTTCAAATAATTCTCTTAAAATTGGTTTTGTATGAAGCAGTTGAATATGACCTTAATCCTACTACGTGGGAAGCTGAGGCAAAAGGATGCCAAGTTTGAGGCCAGCCTGGACTTATTATCAAGACACTGACTGAAATAAAGTAGTAATCCTTAATGACCCCAAATATTGGAGAACTGTCAATAATTTTGTAAAATATTTTATGACATTAGAATTTTAAGTAGTAGAATTATTTTAAAAAATATCTCCATTTAAAACATTTACATTGTTAAATTTTGTAGTGATTTAAAATACCTTTGTTTATTTAATAGCTAGCTTGCTGTTATGTAAATGTGTGGATGATAATGAACAGAAATGCTTTATTAGTGTTAACATAAACTGGAATTTAGACTTTCTTATTCTTCTGAGATAAGTCCCACTGGCGTTTATCAATCAGTTGCGGAATGGCTGCACCTGACAAGCCCATTGTGCCACACTGCCTAAAATATGATACTTTCCAAAACTTTTCTGTTGCTGCTTTATCTCCAATTTTCAAGGACGATGTTTCCCATTCCCGAATAATAAAATACCTAATGTGTTTGGCTGAACAAATATACCCACTGTCTTCTTATCTTATTTCCCTCTAGACATAGTAAGTCATTTCTATATCATATTAAAATTAATATTACAGTAAGAGTGCACTATTTTGTGAAAGTTGAAGGCCAGTCCAAATGATTCACCATGGAAAAGTCCCAAGTAAAGCAAACATCAAATCAAAGTAAAGATTAAAAAACGTGAAGGATGGAGGAAAGGAAGGCAGAGTTATTCCTACAGCCCTGCCTGGTAACCAGGCACCAGGGCACTGAGGTTCGCCTCCTTGCTCTAGATGGTGTGTGTTCCTGCACTTGAAATCTGATATTCGTAATAAACACCAGAGGATCTTTTTATTGCTCTGGAAATATTTGTTTTAGCCCGACTATACTGCTCACACGTGAGAAATGAAGTCCATGTAATCCCATGCCTGATGCTGTCACTGCCGCCATGGAACTGGTGCTAGAGGAATGCAAATGGATGCTAAATACAAGGAGAACTCTAGCAGAGGGTCGATGGCAGCTGGAAAAGACTGGTGGGCTGAAGACATCGTTTCTCATATCTAATTATAGAACCTAAACTTCCATGCTGAACATGGAAATGAATGATTTGTTCCGTATCCTTTTATGTAAATGAATAATTATGTAAGAAACACATGCATTTTTATTAAAATCCATAGGTGGTTCTTGGGCTGTATAAATCTATTTGTTTCACGTCTATCAGTGGAATCTGGGTATTCAGAAAAAAATCAGAATAAATGTTTACAGCACAGGGGTATTTTCTGATGCTTACTGAGATTTTATTAGTAACAGTATCAGAGAACCACAAACGAAGTGCCACACATTTGAAATTAATCTTGCATGAAGGGAAGGGAAGCATCATAACATTAAGGTGACCTATTCACATTACATTAGACAGACAAAAATTTAGGACATACCTCAGTCCAACTTAGTTTGTGCTCATATTTTGATTACTGAAATAACTACAAAAGATGAAGAATTTAATGGTGTGCAGGACTAAATAGATGACATAAAACTAAAAGGTAAATTTCTGAGGAAGATTTCAGACAGTAAGATTAGTAAAATTATGCATTGCTATTGACAGAGATGATATATTCTTATATTTACAGTTATAGAAATATCAAAATATCTTAAGATACTCTTTACTTAGAAATCTCTTTCTAATATTGCCCTAGTACTTCTCAACTCTACTAACTCTATTCAGCTGAAGACAATTTTAAATTTCAGGTACTAATTCTTAAAACTGTCCTTAGTTTTAATCTGTAAATTAGAAGTAAGCACTGTAGACTGTCTACCTAATTAATATGCTAATATGAAAAATGAAATGTAACAGTAAGTTAATATACCCAAAATAATTACCAATATAAATAAAACAAGAAAAGGCAAAATTACTGGAAAATAACATAAACTATATGCACACAAGAAAACAAAAAGTCATGTCCACAATATAACCACAATACACACACGTATATGCACACACACAATGCAAATAGAGTAATTGTTCCAAAACAAGAAATTATTCCCATAAATATCTCATTTCTAAATGTTTTCTAAATAACACAAATTTTTAATTCTGGATATTTCACTTAATTTTTCACTAAAAGAATGAACACAAAAATTATTCTATGCAAAATCATAGATATTACTGGAGAAAGAGTTACTAAGAGAAAATAAGAACTATCCATTTTCTTGGAAATTAGTAAATCCTGTTTCAAAAACTGCCAATAAAGGTTCTTTAATTTTTCAACTGAATCCATAGAGTCTTCAATAAAATCCAGTATAAGAAAAGGGAAATATTTACTCAGAGATCCATAAATCCTGATCAATGTCTGATTCTTATACAAGATTGAAAGACGAGAAAAAAGAATAGTTCCTCATCCTAATTTAGAGTTTATGGCCTGTAGTGAAAATGAATCCTGCCATTAACTGTGTCTGTTGACTTTTCTTACAGTGTCTGAAACACTGGAATAATTAGCAGACATGTGCTCTTTTCCTTACAATTGTCAAGACTACAGGTAGTTTGAAAGTTTAAAGGGATTCTTCCACTAGATGCCAAGAGTACCAGGGAGCTGCATGAATCAGCATCCAGTTGTCACAATGTCACAGTGCAGTGGCCTGGCCCTTTAGAGGCTTGCTGTGAAACAGAAAAGCTCCCTGCATCTTGAGTCAGCAGATTGAAGCAGTTAGGTATCAAATGAGAATCCATAAAGATGCATGCTATAGCTTCATGCTATGATTTTTATTTACATACTTAGTCTCTGTCAGCCCCAAATACAAATATAACCAATTACAGTCTGATTTCTGTTTGGTGCACTCCAATTTTCTTGAAATTACCGTGATAGGTTAAGGACAAAAGTTTCAGTACAAATAATTCAACAAGAAATAATTATTCTGATATGAATAGGTTATTTCTTTCTTCTAATGCTTTCATTGAATATAATGATATTTAAAAAGCCAGTAATGCATTCTTCCTACTTTATGTTCATTTTCTTCATACCAGAATTTCTTATCGTAACAGCATCCGCGTTAGTTCTGGTTTCTTTAGAGTCTTGCATATTAAAGTCAATCATGGTAGTATTTAGTATATTCTCAAGGAAAATAGATATATGTGTTGGTCTAAGTAATTAATTACTATGTATATCCTATGATTAAAATTATATATACACATATATGCCCTAAACACACAGGATTCCTTCTATATTTAGTGTAATAAAAGCTAGCAAGTATTAAATAATTTGATGAACACAGAAACACAATATCAATAATGTAGGACTAAAATCCAATGATAGGAAAGACATCTCAGAGCTAAAATCTTGTAAAATTAAGGCTTAAAATCTCTCTCTCTCTCTCTCTCTCTCTCTCACACACACACACACACACACACACGTAGCTGCATGTAAAAATGATTTTAGAATTCTTTCTCTTAAGAGATTTTATAATTTGTGCAATTCCTAAATGTCTTTGTGAATCAAGTTTACAAAAATATCTAGAATTTCCTCTTTAAAAAAATACTGTAAAGCAATCTATTTCTTAAAGTAGGTAATGAATGTTATTTTCAAACACAGTATTTTAGTTAATTCTTTCAAATCATATTTAATTGGAATTTTTTTTCTGTTTCTCCAAATAAATTCATCTCTGGGGGCTTAGAAGGTATTCAGTGTGCGCAACAGTTTTATGGAGCACAATCTTTTCTCCAACATCTCCATCTGCTGGCTTAGAGGAAAAGTAAAATTTTAATTGCTATTTCTTTAAAGGTGATTTTTTTTAAAAAAATTACAATTTGTGTTCTTTATAGAATTAAAATATAAAATTCTTAAATTATTGTTAGCTAGACAAATGGTTATTTAACAGAATCATTCATTAGGATAAATAGAAACAGATTCTTACAAGCTAATTTAATATTTACTCTCTAATCCCCAAACCTTAGGAGATCAGATACTCACATGTATAACTAATTTAGAGAGCCCCTTTTTTAATGTTTTTCTAATTATTGCCACATTTAATTTTGCTAAAGTTTGCTAAACTTATGATATGTAATACTTAATATTTTTCAAAAATCTATGTTGGTTTTGACAGCTATAGAAACACCAATATGAACTTATTATTTTCTTAAAAATTGAAATGTTTTATTACCCTGATGAATTACTTGTGAAGAACTACTAGAGTCCATTTCCACACTTATACTAAACCACTCAGACAAGACCTCACAGGCTGCTCCCTACTAAAAGCATGGCATTTCCAAGGTTTTCAAAACCATTAGAAAGACCACTGAAACAAGTGGTCAGAAAACAACTGAGATTTGGAACAGGTTCACTTATTCTCCAACCATTGGAAGGCACTGGGGAAATGATCTTGGATGAATGAATGAATGAATTTGGAGGCCCCTCACTGCTTTCAACTCCTGCTCACATGATAGCCTCAATTTTCTCTCTTCTTTTAGGATTTGCATTTTCTCATAATGACGGCTTGTTCAAGCATTCATTTGAAAATTATCTTAGTACCACTTCAAGACAAAAGGAAGGAAGCGGGGAAGAGAAGGGAAAGATGTGAAAGGGAATAAAAACAAGAAAGAGAAAGAGAGAGGGAGAGAGAAAGAGGGAGAGAAAGGTGGGGGTGAGAAGAAAGAAACAGACAGACATCAGAAATCTGTCTTTAATCTCCTCTGGTATCCATGGAAACAAATGGGAGCAAACAGGTACTCTCATTATTCCTTTGTGACTGAAAAGGTGTAGGAGCTGAGTGCAGCAGAGCACATTCCTGATCAGAATAAAATGACTTCCTTTTATTTAACTCAAACCATTCAGTAGACTTACTTAGATCTTTAACTCCATGTCAACCTCAACATTTCTGAGTAAATACATCCATTTCACAAATACCATTCAGTTGCTAAGCAGATCCTTTCCTTTGTCAAAATGACACCACTTAATGCTGAAGTTTTCCTTTCTTGACAAATAAATTAAATGCTTTTGATTTTTTTCTTTGCATTATCAAGATAAAGAATAAGCTACTTCAGAAGCAGGGATTGGTGACTCATGTAATTCAACATTGACTTTGGAGGAGACCTCCTTCGGTTTCTGGAGAAAATGGAAGAAAGACATCTTGATCTTCTATGTCAATGTACTTAAAGATGTTGCATCCTTTCTATGAAAGAGCCTGACTAAATGCAGCACACAAACAAATTATCTGCATTGGAGTAAAATCCAGAGCAGATTTAAATGATCATGTTTAGCTTCATACATCTGACAGCAGAGACTCCCATTTATTTAACCAGGGAAGTAGTGGTTGTTTGGTTGTGCCTCACACATATCCCCCCCATCTCCTTTCCTCCCTTTAAAGAGTTAAATTAACTTTGCAATTTCCCTTTTCCTTAGGAAAAGAAAAAAAAAGAAAAATGATGGAAATACATTTCTTTGCTGGTTTTGAATTTTTTTAAAGGATAAAATTAATTTTTAAATATGTAAATTGACTTTGCATAGTCCACTAGCTAATGTGGACTCTAAAAAAAAATCTGTCGAGAGAGCTTTGTTTCTGTAATTTTGCCTTACTAGTTGTAGGTAGTGGTCAGTAAGCTTACAGCATGTGGGCTGCAAGAGTCAAGGTGCTGGATTCTCCTGGTGGCATCTTTTTGCTTCGTTCCTCCATGTTTTTTTGGTGTCTGGTGGGATGATCTGTGGGTGGGGTAGTTTTTTGTTCTTGGAAAGAACATTTAAAATTTTTTGCTTCAGTATTTTTTTAAGAAAAAGAAGAAATCTATAGAAAAAAATGAAGTCTTGATATACTGGTTTCTCAGAACTATGGTTGGATATATGAAATGTAGTAGTTAAATGAAAACTGTGCACTTGTTCCATGTGTATGTAATCTCATCACGTATCTTATTTCAATTCAATTTATACTAGAAATAACCCATTCACTAAATTTGGGCTTGAGGATACAAGCCACACAAACTATAATCTCTGAGCCTTAAAGAGCCCCAATACAGTGGCTCAGCACCTGTTGGAATCGAGAAATACTCAATTAGTTTGGTGGATGTATCTGTTATTTTCCTAGTAAGCTCATCTCATTATGTTTTATCAATAATCAACTTCTTGACTATTAAGTATTTTCAAAATGTCTTGTCAATATCTCAGAATCTATATACATACTTACTTTGCAATGCATTGTGACACTGTATTTGTGCATATAAATACAGCTAGGTAAAATACTCAACACAGGGTCATGTCAAACTGAAACTAACAAGAGACAGAAATTTCTTGATAACACATGAACAGCCTAATTCAGTAGGTAATTAGGTCAAGTATGGACGCCTTTGACATTCACTTAAAACAATTTCTTAGTACCTGTTACGTAATAACATTTATTGCACTGTGATGCACTTCTATAACATTCTACTACGTTTTAATTTTTTATTCACTTATTTAATCGGAAGGGGCATGTGTAGGTCAGAAGACAACTTTGAGAAGTCAGTTCTCTATTTCTGGTGTCAGGTACCCAGGGAGTAAACTCAGGTCTGCAGGTTCAATGGGAAACGCCTTCATCAACTGAGCCATCTTCTATGAGCAAATTCTCTTGTCTATCATTTCCATTTCTAACCTATTTCTCTATCATTTCTATTGCTATCTGTATTTTTCCTTAATATTAACATTTTAAGAGAATGCCTGTCTTCTCAAGTTGCTCCTTTAGAAAAGCTAGAATTCTTGTCATGTAAATGACCACAATCACATTATCACCCTAATTTTTTTTTTCATTTATCCGGGGACAGGAGTTGCAACCTGGCCTTCTTATGTCCCTGGTGTTACAGAGCTAAAGCACAGAATACATGACAGGCTTCTTAGGGGAAAGTGGGTGGGATGGCAACCGGCTGTGGGAATACTGTCGTGGGTATTTCCTCTGGTGATTTTCCGCTCTGTTACATGGGAGTCAAAGTGGGAGGTAAGCCACCTGCAAATCTTCCCCCAAATTGATATCTATGGAATGGAAGCTGAGAACATCAAGGCAGGAAACATCTGCCAGCCTGGAGGCCGGAAATGGTGGTGGCTGGGAGCACTCAGGATGCTGCCTCCGTGCAGGGACCTGGCTGCTGGCCTCGGGCGACCTCCCACTTACTGGGCGACTGGGCTCAGATCATTTTGCCCAAAGCATTGCCAGAGCGTCCTCGCGAGTTCCAGAGCCCTACGCAGAGGACAGGGACTGATACTGAGTACTGCAAATGCTAAAATGGCTGGTCTGCGACTTCTTCAGATTTTAAAACTCTGCTGGTTGCAATCGCTTCCGAGTCATTCTCATTCTCCAGTCGCCTTTGCCCAAGCCTGCAACCCTGGAACAAAGCATGCGCAGCCAGCAAGTGCTCTGGCCATCCTTGGCTCCACTTAGGCAGGAGCTTCAGTGAGCTGAGAACGGACCTAGCTTCTGGTCCTCGCCTTCCTCTTCCCTCTTCTGCTGGCGACAGTTGTGGCTTGTTAACCTCCTTCCCTCAAACTGGCAGACATCCCCATCACCACCCGCATCCCCCACTGTCTGCATCCTCATCCCTTCTGGGTCCCTATCAGTTTAAAATCCCTTCCCCTCCCTCACACACCAGCCAGTCAGGGCCTGCGTCAGCCTCGTGCCCGCGCCCCTCGGGTGGGCATTATGTAACAGCCCCGGGCCCAACTCCACAACCATTTTAACAACTTGTCCGGTACAAATGGAAGGATGTGGGGCTCATGGAGACTGCAGGTCGGAGCTGCCCTGCCAGGCTACAGGACTAAGGCAGTTCCCCCATGGGATCTGTCCAACAGTCCCACAGCGCGCCCTGGGGAACAACGTGTTCTCTGTTGGTAGGGTGCCAATAAGCGCGCAAGAGGGAGGGGGTTGGGAAAGTCTCTTTGGAGGCGCCAGAATCAAGCAAGAACCCCCTTAACCCGATAAAGACCTGTCCGAGTCCAAGCCCTACCCGGTTTCTCAGTGTGCACACAGGCACACTGTTCATTGCCTTTTGCCCCCTCTTCACTGCCTGCCGGCCAGTGGGGGTCCCCAAGATTACAGCCACCTTCTCTCTCTGCACCCTCACACGCACGCGCGTGTGCAGTCACTCCCACCCACACATGACAGGCCAGCAACACACACACACACACACACACACACACACACACACACACACACACACACCATCCCACACTCGCATTCACTAGCTTCCTTTCCCTGTGCAGCACTGGAAAGACATGCATATTCATTACTTACAAGCATTGGTGACTGCGAAACTGTTGGCTACCTCCAAATTGTCGATATGGGGTGTCAGTCTGAACTCCGAAGTGGAAAACTGAACCATCCCTACCCGAAATGCACTGTATTCTTGATCAGCGCCCCTTGGAAATAGCCCCCCTGCAGAGAAGAAACAGCAAGCAAGAGAACCATGTCAGAGCCCTGGGAAGATAAGAGCGGAGCTGCTAGCTCCCAGCAACCCCGGAGTCTCTCATTCACACTAACCGCCGGGATAAACATAATCACTGAGTTGGGCAGAAAGGGTTGGACACCCAAAAGATGGTCAATGGGTCTAGGCACGGAGGAGAGTCTGAGGACGAGGAATGTTCTCCTTAATCGCAAGCTTTGCGTTCATACCCCCAGAAAATCTGAGCACACTAGAAGATGCCTTCAAGGCAGAAGTAACGCAGTCCGGGGGGTCAGAAATGAGCAAATCTTTCTCTCTATTGTGTCAAAAGGCATAGTCATTTCTTTTTGCTTCAGCCTAAGAAAATCATGTATATTCTAGGTAGTTTAAATCTGGAATGCAGTCAAGGTATGACATAAGTCTACATGACATGAATTAATTTGCCCACTGTGAACAAAGATTACCAACAAATTATGCACAATCCAAAGGCATAACACAAAAGGTACCTACCTATCTGTATGCTGTTAGAAGAGACACCAAAAATCAGTCCCCATAAAACAGGAGAAAGGAGGACAGAAATATGCATAATCTTTTGCATTTCCAAGAAAAGTAGAGCATCCACAAAATAACCCCTTTTCCCTTTTCCTTCTCTTCCTTCTTTGGCCGTTATCCTCAACAAATTAGATCCTCTGCATTTTGAGATCGAAATTTTAGCAAGGAGCTGCTAAAAACACTGAGTGGAGACAGAAGAATCCTTATTTCCCAGGTCTTGCTGGTGGCTGTTGATGCCTTGCGTCCTGTCCCCTTTCCTGAAGTCCCGAGAACTGGCTGAATGCAGTTTTCAGCTGAGCTGCCTCTGTGGTCCCGGTGTCTGGGAATATTCAACACCCTCCCATGCACTCACACAATCACCCTCTCTCGAGCTCTCCTCTCCCTCTCTCCTCTCTCACACGCGCGCGCGCACACACATACACACACACACACATACACACACACACACACAGGAAAGTCACAGAGAGGGGCAGGCAGTCTCGGGCGCGCGTGCGCGACTCGTGGCAGGCGGCGGGATCGCGCAGCCACCCCTCCCCCGCACAACGCCCCGCACCCCGCACAGCCCTGGTAGCTCCTGCGCGGTGCTGAGAAAGCTCAGCTCAAAACCGGGCAGCCTAGTGCCTCTTAGAGACCTCCAGTCTTGTGCATCTGAATTTTAGCACCGAGGACAGCGCTTCGGTCTGCGCCCAGGGCTGAGATTGCAGGGCTCTCTCTAGCTGCAGAGATGCTCTAGCCAGATCCAAATGCTGCAAAACTGATTTCCGGTTGCTATGCCTAGGAAGCCGAACTGCTGCTAATTGCTGTTGGCGGTGGAGCTTTCTTCTGCCGGGCCCTGTTGTTTTTCATTAAACAAAAACGACTATGATTTGATCATCTGAAAATCCACTTAGCAATACCGACACACTGACTTTTTTGTTACTTGACCCAGCTAAGAAGCAAACAAAATACTTCCCGAAGAGAAGATTTCCAAATTTATGAACTTTGGCTTTATATGATGTAGGCATAATCTCGGGGAAACCCAAAATTCTATCCTTAACTACAAAAGATGACCAAAAAGCGTACCTGGCATGAAACTTTGAAGGGCTTTATGTGGAAATACATCTTTGGAGTATGTCCCTTTGGGTTATGGTATGATTTGTTCAAGCCACACTGCCTGTGGATTGCTCTTGTACTTCAGTGAAGACTCCCTCCTACTGTAGGGTCATGTAGACTGGGCTCTTAGATGTCCTTTCTTTATATGGATTGAAAGGAATCGTAGTATCCTGGGAGGGGGAAAAATAGACCAAGCCAGTCTAGAAGGGCTGCAAGGATGCAGAACCTTTCCAGACACTTTGTTACAAACTGGATACCCCATCACATTTTGGGCTTAACTTAAAAAAAAATAACCACTACATCATGGAAAAAAGTTACCTCACTACAGCAAGCCTGCTTGAGCCTCTGGGAAATAAAGAATAAGTTAGAAATTAAAGTTTATGAGGAGGTCGGTAGAGAGTACTGGAGTTTGTATATGCCTGTGAAACTCATGTTCAACATTTTATGGCATACCAAGCAGTCTCTGTATACCTGCTGTGGCAATTCTCTCTGCTGCCTCGGAAATTCAACAAATTGTATGTTTTTTATTTAAATAGAGAAATAAAGACTCAGTTCAGAAAAATCGTTGCGAGGAGCCAGGAGACTGCAGTTGACAACATCAACGGAAGAATCTGCTGATGGTCCAAAGTGCGCCAGAGCACTTCATGGTTATATCTTGTAGAGAGAAGGTGATTTTAGTATCACACATTGTAGCATCCTTTTTTTTTTAACCATCTTAACTCCTACTTCTCCCTCAGTCACACCGGCTCTCAAATTCTCCATTTATTAAAATATTTTTCTTAAGATACATCTTCAGCATTAAAATGAGAAGGGATGAATGAAAGCAAAAAGCAGAGCAGTCCTTGTGGCTTTTAAACTCTGTGAGCTTGATCTCTCTCTCTCTGTGTACCTCTGTCTCTATCTCTATCTCTGTCACTTTGTCTCTCTCTGTCTGTCTGTCTCTCTCCCTGTGTGTGTGTGTGTATGTTCCTAAGCCAAGAATGCAGAATGTATGTATAACTTACTGAGCTTACATATTATAGGTGAAAATACCATTGTTTGTGTAGATAATAATCTATTTCACCTCTGAATAAAAAAACTCTATAATAAATATTAAGTCGGTCCTCTGAATAAAAAGACATGAAGCATGATAGAAAGTCAATGAGGATAAAATTGTAGGGAAAACAAGGATTGTAAGTACCCCAACTTTTTACAAAGAATAATCAAACATTCACACACAGTTTCATTTCTGTTTCTGATGCCAAACACAAGGGTAGTTTGAAGTTTATGAACCAAAAGAAACAGATCAGCAGATACAACACACAAACTATCTCTTCGACCCTTCTTCTTTGTCTTGCCATTCAGGATTTTCCACAAAGCATCTTGAGCCTCATCCAAAGTGCTTTGGGATGGGAGTTGGAAATAAAGAGAAAGTAGCTTAATTGTGGAAAGAAATTGTGATACCTAACATGTCTCTAAAGAAAATTAAAATGTAAAAGAAAAGGGTTTTCAAAAGCTGCTTCCATCTTGACCTATTTAATGTTCAAGGGCAGACATGAACTCAAAATTGAATTATATCGTGACAGAACACAAATTTGCCAAATCATGGTGCATTTTCCCCAGGGAACATGCACAACCTTAGCAAATACTACTTTCTGTTAATAAATTATAATTGGTATATAAGATCTATAAAATATTATCAGGCATTATCTGTAATTCAATTGCTGCTCTAGTAATCTGTGTTTATAGTTTAGGTGAACATCTGACCTTCACACACCTAGAAACATTTCCTACTAAAATGCAGCATAATTACATTAATATTAACTTCCATAAAGCTTTTCAGTACAGCACATTAGGTAGTCAATACTTCTTTTCACCACAGAATGCTGTCTAATTAAGTATAATGAAGTTAGACTGAATGGAGTAAATGGTTATACAAATAAGTGGGAAAAGACTGGTGTTTGGTTTTCATATGCCCAAAGATCCTCCTTTAAAGCCACAAAGCTTAATGCTTCTTGAATATTTATCTTAAACTTATCAATAATAAAATCAGTTTTGAATATTACAAGAAGTTGAATAGAGCAGTAGGCTACAAGGACCAGTTGCTATTTCCTGCCCTCTGCTGTTCATTTCTGGAAACTATGTAGACCTTCAACATTTTTTTCAGATGCAAGAAAACTCACAGAAAGAAAAAAAAACACAAAATATTATCTTCCTCATTAATTGTTTCAGTGGTTGGATGGTACTGTTGGTTTCAATATGTACTTGTATTTAAATATAATTCTTAGTATGAAAGCTACAAATAAGAGTTAGATATAAACTTGCTAATGTATAACTTAGTCCACCTTTATTTCAATTACAATTTCTTTTAATTCTTAAAGAAAATGATTTAATTTTTCATAAACTACTTAAAGAATTTAAAAGTTTGTCAACTCTTTAGATTTTATAGTCATATTCTGCAATGCAAGTAATTTTCATAGAGAAATTTTATCATGTATGGCAAATGGTCTGGTAGTAATTTTGAACAGACTGGAAACAAACTTCAGGCTGCAATCCTAGGCAAAAAGTATTACAAACACAGGTGATGTAGTTCATACTGATAGTGTCTGACCAAGTGGAAGTCATCATAACCCTTGAAAGGCTTGGTTACAACTTAGCCACTGAAATGGATAGGACTGCATTCTGTCCACAGAAAGTGTGCAAAGTAACAGTTACTGCAGATAGAACAGAGGTCCAGTAGTCTAACCATGAGACCTCATTTCCTAAGACACTAGAAAAAAAGGGAAGAAGAGGCATGAGGATCTAAATATAAAGAGAAATACATTCTGAGGTTCTCCATTAATAATAGCATAAATATTCAGATTGAGGCAATATTGTTCATACTGTTGTTTTGTCAAATTTTTAATTATTGACTCGGCATATCAAACTCAAGGCTCAAGAATACATATCTAAATGGGCTTAATAAGCATTATAAATGTGTATGTATAGATATACGTTTGTGTATGCATGTGCATACAAATGATATTTAAAGTATAGAGTCCTAAAATAGAAAAAACATAGTATTCATTTTAGGTTTGAAGGTTTTGATGACATGAATTTCAATTTTGACATCCATAGCCAAAGGACTACAGTATTTATCTATTATGATTGATGCTATAAAGAAAAGGATTAAGGTCATGTGATGAGGAAATGATGAACCCCAAAATTAGATAAGTTATTAGTAGACAAGTTATCAGTGAAATGTGAGGATGGCAGTTATAATGGATAATCTTAGTTTTGAAATTAACACATACAGAAGAGGGAACTTCAACAATTACCACCATTAGACTGATCTCAGGGTACGTCTGCAGGGCATTACCTTAATTGCTAATTAATGTGGAAGGCCAAGTCCACTGTGAGCAGGGCAATTCCTGAGCAGGTGGGCCTGAGCTGTATACGAAAGGTTGCTGAGCAAGCCAGGGAGAAAACCCAGTAAGTAGCCTTCTTCTGTCTTCTATTTCCAGCACCTGCCTTGGCTTACTCTCTTGGCTTTCTTCAATGATGGACAGTAAACTGTAAGTTGAAATAAGTCCTTTCCTCTTGAACTTGCTTTTGTTTATCACAGTAACAGTAAGTAAACTAGAATAGTAGTCAACTATCCCTAATGCCAAAACTGCATCTTGGATTTCAAGGGAAGAAACATGTCATCAAAGGCTCACACCTGGACTGAGTCAAGCAGAGCTTAGCTAAGAAAAGGCTAGAATTTTGCCGAGGAAGGCAGTTCATAGAAAGCCAATGACATCAGCAAAAGCATGGGCACATGGTGAGAATTATAAGCAGTACAGTGTTTCTAGGATAAGGAATGTGAGAAAGAAATGAGTGGCAGAAACAAGCAAGACTATAATTTGAATTATATATAGTATATAAATAAGTATATATTACACATGTATATTTTATAAATGTGAATATAAATGTGTATATTTTATCTACATATACAATACATACATGAAGAGACATTCTATAAATCACAGAGATATGAGGTCTTAAGACTTGCTTTTTAGGCTATTTTGAAGCAGTGTTTAAGTAGAAGCCCACTGAAAGTAGGAAGAGGTGGTATGAGTCTGTTTTTCTGAAGGGGTTACAAGGAGTTGAACTAACAGAGCTATAACATAGATATGAAGAAAAAGTTAGACTGAAAAAGTATTTAAGTAGCTGGGCAGTGGGGATGCATGGCTTTAATCCCAGCACTTGGGAAGCAGAGGCAGGCAGATTTCTTTAAGTTCAAGGCCAGCCTGGTCTACAGAGCAAATTTCAGGACACACAGGGAGGGATACACAGAAAAACCCTATCTTGAAAAACCAAAACAACACCAACACCAGCACCAACAACAAATTTAGGTAGACCCTTATTAGGATTTGCCAGTAGACGTGTGAGGGGATGGGGAGAGAAAGCTGATTTCCATGGAAGGAGACAGTGGCAGACAGCACTGATTGAGGAGAAGCCTGAAATCGGGAATGTACACAGGAAGGTGAGGCTTTCCGTGGCCCTGAAAGAGTTAGGGGAGCTAACGATCACAGCAGCAGCATTAGCTCTTGATGCTGACTTTGCTCTTTGGAAAAGAGGTATTATGTGAAAGTTAACTTGCGAATCATTCCTTTACAGTGTTTCCTCTAACAGTTTCAACTTATTGAAAAAAAAATGTCAAATAAAGCAACAAATTAACAACAATCACATTATGAAGATAAAAATGAGATCTTGGAAGCTTTAAAATACTACTTTTTATTGATAGACCTACAGTCATTTTCCTCCTTTTTAAAATATATATCTAAAGTTATACCATGAACATTGGCCCAATGAAGTGTTTCTCTATTTATTTATTTAAAATAGGATGCTAGTGATATTTGTGAGGGCTATAAAGATAACTCAGCAGATATGAGTACATTCTGCTCTTGCAGAGGACCTGAGTTCAGGTCTCAGTACTCACCTATCTAGGTTGGGTAAACTAAGGTGGGAAGATGTATCTTAAATATTACTGGTACCAATCCATGGGCTGGAGTTTTAAATTAAATACAATTTATAAAGCAAAGTGAGCACGAACATGTATCTATCTCTGTTTCCCAACTGTAAATGTAATGTGACCAGCTGCCACAGGCCTTCATGGCCATGACTCCCTTGTGGTAATATTTTATTTATGCTGAAATGTGGTGATATTTTATTTGTATGTTACTAAATAAAGTTTTCCTGGAGATCAGAGGAAATAGCAAGCCATTAACACAAGTCAGGCAGGGGTAGCACATGCCCTTAATCTGATCACATGGTAGGCAGGGTCTCTGTGTATTCAAGGACACACTAGGGAACAGCCAAGCATGGTAACACACACCTTTAATCCAAGTACCAACCATAGAGACCTGGAGGTCTGTACAGATAGGCAGTGACAAGAAAGTGAGGTAGCTGGACTAAGAGCCAATGAGAGGGCAGAACAAAAAGACAATAAAGGTGCAGGTAGACAGAAAGTAGCTCACTTTTTGGGAGATGCAGAGCTGGTAAAGTAAGGTTGGTGGCTATCACTATTTACCTCCTCTCTGAGGCTTTCACCCCTATATTTGGCTCTGTGATTTTTATTTTATAAAACCATTTAGAAATTCATCTACACTCCCCCATCAGGATGGACTATAATATTAAAATGTGAGCCAAAACAATGTATCCTTCATTGCTTAGTCCCTGTAATATGAACGTAAGTAATACACATGAATGCCTTTAAAGAAATTTTTGGTGTTTTACAAAAGCTTTGCTAGTGCTAAAGATCATAATTGTTTATTTCCTTGATTATTCATTTTTTTTCTGGAAAGTTCAGCGAGTTTTCCAACAATTTTGTTTCCAAATGTTATCAATGTACATGAAATTTTAATTAAACTATCTTTTCAAGGTTTCTAATTCTACTATTATTCCTTAAAACATCTTTATAAAGCTAATACCTGGACTTTCACTAATATGTGACAATCAAAATGAGTTTAGGATGCTTGACAAAATATTTGATAGATTTCAAGTGGTATTTTTCATAGAACATTAATGTAAAAATAAGGTGAGGGTTAAAATCAAGTAACATAAAACTTAGTTGCAACTTACTCTATATCTATAGATAATTGTTTTAAAATGATAACCACAAAGAATAATATTAGCAAGATGATAAACGAAAAAGCTTTGTTACCTCCAATGATTGATCGAACATTACACAAATTATTTCCTTTATGAGGAATTTAAAAGTGTTTATGGGTATAAAAACAGCCACACTGAAATCAGTAGGAAGATTTGAGACACCTTACTATAGCCTCATGTATAGCACAGTACCAATTAATCCAAAGTAAAACCCTAGCTCTGACTTCCTGTTTGGGAGGAGAGGAGTTAGATCTCAAATCTGATTTCTCCAGGTGGTCATTAGGAGACTAGCTTATGTTCTGGAATACTGACATGGACTTAGGATGTGTCTGTGTCTTTGGAACAATAGCAAACAATATAATCAGTGCAATCTACTTTGGAACTTAACATTGGGAGAATGGCTGGGGGAATTCTTCCACCGCTGGAGAGTCAATATATATCCAATGTTCCAACTTCTTCAGTTGCTGTGGAAGAACTGGCTTCCATCTCACCTACAGATGAGCGGATGACCAAGAACATGAGAGCTTTGTGAATTCTACAAACAAAGTCAATAGTTTGTAGTAACACAAAGGATAAAAAGCTTAGAAAATTTGGGGGCAGGTTTATTGGTGAGATTTTCCCACGTACACAGACAATCAGAGAATCCTGAGAGAGGCTTAAAAATACACAAATATCACTTAAAAGGGCAAGAAAAGTGAAGTGAAAACCAAACAAACAAAGGAACACTTTAAAATGGCAAAAACTGCCGGGCAGTGGTGGCACACGCCTTTAATCCCAGCACTCGGGAGGCAGAGGCAGGCGGATCTCTGTGAGTTTGAGGCCAGCCTGGTCTCCAAAGCGAGTTCCAGGAAAGGCACAAAGCTACACAGAGAAACCCTGTCTCGAAAAACCAAAACCAAAAAAAAAAAAAAAAAAAAAAAAAAAAAAAAAAAAAAGTTGTAAAAATGCCTGAGATTAGAAGACTATGAAAATGAGAATTGTAACTAAAACAGAAAATGTAAAAGGTGACAGTCAGAAACCTTGAAGCCCAATAAAACAGTAAGTGAACTGTAAGGATCCAGTGCAGGCAGGAACAGTGGCACAAGAAGAGGTAGGCTATTTTAGAAGTCATTTCAAGTTTACCCATTAGAGGATAAACAGGAAGAAGAAAGCAAAAGGATGAAGATAGACTAAGACCTCTTGGGAAAGAACCAAAGGACCAACTGTCACAGTCACATGAAGAAAGTTAAGGAAGATATAAACCAGAGAGCTCATTGTAAACCATAGTGGCTGAAAGCTTCCCAGGTCTCAGGAAAGAAACAGATATTCAAACACAAAAAGGTCAAGAAACTCTCAATTACAAGAATTCAAAAGAACACCTAGGCAAGTTACATCCAAATTTTCAAAACCCAGGGAAAAAGTGAAATTTCAAAAACAAAACAATAAAATAAAACTGCCATGTAAAGGGAACTCTATAAGATCATCAGTGTATTTTTCAGCAGGGATGATATAGCCATAAATGAGTGGAATGATATTCTCAAATTGATAAAAGCAAAAAGAAAGAAAGAAAGGAAGGAAGGAAGGAAAGAAGAACAAAAGAAAGAAAGAAAGAAACAAAATGCAATTAGCCACTGTTGTTCCCAGCAAAACTATATCTCATAAAAGAGAATTTTTCTTCTTGGAAAAAAATGAGAGATGCAGTATTACTTACCTTTTTAAATTGTTAAAAGAATACTTCAATTTTGAAGAAAAAAACCCTCAGTAGCACTCATAGTTCTATGCCTAGCCCAATTGTCATCAGAGAGGTTTCCTCCTGCAGCTGATGGGAGCAGATGCAGAGACCCACACCCAAACATTAGGCAGAGTTTGGGGGACCCTGAAGAAGAGGGGGAGAAAGAATTGTTAGAGCCAGAGGAGTGGAGGACACAAGGATAACACAGCCCACAGAATCAAATAAGCAGGGCTCATAGGGACTCATAGAAACTGAAGGAACAATCAGAGAATGCATGGGTCTTAGCTAAGTCCTCCATATATATGATGTGGTTGTTTAGCTTGGGGTGTTTGTGGGACTCCTGACAATGGAATGAGAGTGTCTTTGACTCTTTTTACCTGCTCTTTGGACCTTTTTCCTCCTACTGGGTTGTCTCATCCAGCCTTCAAGGTTTATTCCTCTGTCTTATTGTATCTTGTGCTGTGTTTGGTTGCTATCACTGGGAGACCTGTTCTTTTCTGACAGGAAAAAGACAGGCCGTGGATCTGGGGGAGAGGGAAGGTGGGAGGGGGCTGGGAGAAGTGAGTGGAAGGAGATGAGGCTGTGGTTGGGATGTATTGTATGAGAGAAAAATAAATAAAAAGACAAGATGAATAATAAACTATAAATAGACCCTAAATAGCAATGAGAATAAAGCTGATTGGTAAAGGTAAATATGTAAACAAATGTATAATATTCTTGTAATGGTGATGTAAATTTTAATATAAGTTAAAAGTATAAAGGTAAAATACTAAAGATAACAAATGTGCTAATAGATTCAGAGGATTAATGAAAATTTTTATATAAGCAATATGAAATGGGGAGAGATACAAGTACAGCTTTTATGGGTAACTCTAATCCTCTAATGGTTATCATCTTAGTATGTACATAATGCATTAGATAATTGTCTGCAATTCTCATGGCAACTACAAAGAAAATGCAGATATTCCACAGAAGAAAATGAGATACTAGTCAAAGAATATCAACCAAGTAAACACAGAGGAAAATAAAGATTTTAAAATAATTTATAAAAATGTAAAAATATTACAAAATACAAACAACAAACTTCCCTAGGGAAAAAAAGCATTAAATGTAAATACATTGTGCTTATCAATGAAAAGTTACAGAGTGGCTGAATGTATTGAAGTATACATTACATATGCTCCAAACACTTATTTTAGACTTAACACACAAAGGCTGAAGGTGAAAGCAAGAATGAAGTCCATGAAAATAGAGAAGAAGAGGAGGAGGAGGAAATGAACAGGGGTGGTGATGTGAAGAAATTGAACCCCTGAATACCTTTAGCAGGAAAATAAACGGTGCTTCTCATATGAGAAGTAGTATGGAAATTTCTCAATGAACTAAAATAGAACAATGCCCTGCTTTGAATCTATATCTGAAAAAAATGGAGTCAGTATCTCAAAGAGTAACACAATATACTTAATGTAGCTATCCTGATAATAGCCAAGTTATGAAGTTATGAAAAAACAAAACAAGTGACAGATGATTATATAAAAATGGCATGTACACACAATGAAACAGTATGGTATGATTGATTCCTTTAACAAGAAAAAAATGCTAAATGCAAAAAGAATGGGTGGCTATTGAGGACACATGTCAAATGAAATTATCTATACCAAAGGTAAAAATACTGCATTCTTCCATCAATCTGAGGCATTCTCAAATAGTCTATCATGTACAGTCACAGAGTAGAATGGTGTACCACAGAAGCTCAGTATGTGGAAAATGGATATTCTGTTTAATAATTGTATAGTTTCAATTTTGCAAAGTCCTTTCTAGAGACTAGCTGTGCAACATTATGCCTTGAGTCAATGACACTGGGTTGTGCAACTCACGAGATTAAAACAGTGTATCTCCTTTGCTCTTATCACAGTGTATTTTTTAGAATTACTATGAAAACCCCTTCCTTCAGACATACACAATGATTTCTTTAGCACCTAAGCTAAACAGGCTTCTTTGGTGTATATATTCCAAGTCCCTTTATTTCTGTAGCATTTAAGCTCTTGTTTCTCTTTGTTGTGTTTCTGTGGTTTTCTTTTATTTGGTTTTGTCAGGTTTTGTGCTGGCATATTGATTTCAAATTTTCTAGCTTCCAGTTTCTGGCTTCTTGAATTTTATAGTCACCACCACCTCACCCTCAATCAGGATCAGTCACCCAGCTGCCAAAGGCACTATTAACTTGGTTCAAGAGAAGCTTAAAATGTGCAGAATGGATAAGGGTAGTCAGCTTACATAGCATCTAGAATAAAGCCAACGATGGAAGCATTCTTTCCTTTGTCAATGCACTCATTGCAAATTTTAGGGACAAGTAGCAGGATTTTTTTGAGTAGATAGTCATACATAACATTGAATATGCCACTCACTTCCCTTATTCCAGAACTGTTATGTTCAGTTTGTAAGAGAAAGGTCACAAGGGTACTAATCAAATAGTCAGCCTGCTTTCCTTAGGTCTGTGCTCATTGTTTTAGGGTGTTGTTTGGCGTGGTATAAACAAAGAAGTGTAGTTGGAACTTTCCTGTGTCTCACCTGGCCCGCAGTCGGGACAAATCTCTCACCCACAGTCCCATAGCCTCTTATAAAATAATCACTCAGAGGCTTAATTTTATTTATGACTTCTTGGCCATTAGCTCAGGCTTATTACTGACTAGCTCTTACACTTAATTTAACCCATAATTCTTATCTATGTTTAGCCATGTGGCTTGGTACCTCTTTTCAGTTTTCCCTTGTCATCTTCCTCTGTGTCTGGTCAGTGACTCTTGACTCTCTCTTCCTCTTCCCAGCCTGCTTCTGATCCGCTTTCCCCACTTATACTTACTGTCTGACCACTGGCCAATCAGCATTTCATTAAACCAATGTAGAAGAGCTTTATCCCACAGCAAAGAAGCATTGTCAAGTCGGTAGTTCTGTAAAATTGTTTCATGTGACAGAGCAAGCCATGGCAGTAGCATGAGTGGCTTCACCATAAATGTGTCTGCTGATGGGAATTAAAGTAGCAAAGGATCATGTGAACAAGAAAAACCTTCTGCAGCTACCAGGGAGAAAACTTCAAGGAGTGTTGAGTGCTGTGAAGGCAAGTCATGGTGCAAAATTAGTCTGTCCAGTGGGAAGAAAGCTCATCCCACCCATTTAGATGATATGAGATGGCACTAGAGCACTTACGGCCTTTCACAGAAAAGTCCTGGTCTTTGCTATTGCCAAAGTGAGTGCTGAGAGATTGCCAGTTTGGTTTAGATGCAGCCAACTTGTGATATCAAAGCCATTTGTATGTGGATTTAGGAAAAAAATAACATCAGGACTGAAACAACTTAACAGCCATCCTTGAATGCTCTTGGTCACCTGGTTAGTGAGTCTCTTTCCAATGTGTGCACTTCTGGTGGCCACAGATTCTCTCTCTCTCTCTCTCTCTCTCTCTCTCTCTCTCTCTCTCTCTCTCTCTCTCTCTCTCTCTCCCCTTCCTCCCTCACCGTCCCTCCCCCTCACTACCCTCTAGCTTTCTTCCTTTCCATCCTTCCCAATCTTCCTCCCCTTCTTTTCTTCCCTTCATGTCTCCTTCCCTATTCCTCTCTTATTCTCTCTCCCTTCTTCCCTTCATCTCTCCCTCCCTCCTCCACCACTACTATTCTTTTCTTTGCATTTCTTAAGAGTTGAAACACCTTCCATCCTATATATCTGTGGCAATGTTTCCAGTTTCAGGCTCCCTTTCTCTTTCATTTCATGTTAAGAAGCATGATGTGCCATTAAGATACAAGCAAATATCTTTCACATTCATTGCCAAGTCAAGATTTTTGCAGATGTCATCAAATTTGAACCATTGTTAGTACTAATATAGTGTATATGATCATCCTGTGCAAAAAGCCAACCTGAACTATCAGAAGATCAGGAACTATTCTGTGGAGTAGGGTGTATGAGAAAGAATAAGCCTACAGGAAAATGCACTTAGGCTGTCTTCTCATGTGATGTCTTTTTGTCACACAATGCTAATTTTCAGTTCTGCATATATGATTTCTATTTTGCAGGAATACTTCTGTGCATGTCTAATTTTACAGTCCACTGAATAGAGTAATACCTGTTTTCTATGCATAAAAGATCATTTTGAAGAACCCTTTGGTATCACTGGAGAAAAGCTCAGTAGACAGCAAATCCCAGAGGCAAATCAGAAGCTACTTTTGAAATGGATCCATGTTGTCAGTTGAGGGGTGGCAATGTCCTATATCAAATCCTGGATAGCTTATCCATTCTCTTATTTTCTTCCCATAGGCCCTATTCCAGCACCTGTGAGCTCCATACATTTCCAATATCATAGGGTCTAAGGGATGTGAGAAACAGTGCTAACCTGAATTCCATTGGAAATGAACACTTCATTCTCTTGCTTTGGGTCCAAATGTCTAAGCAATATAACCAAACATTTTACACACACACACACACACACACACACACACACACACACACACTACAATATATTTTGTAATTTTGCAATGAAGCAACTTTGCCTCATAAGCATGGGGTCTTGGATTCAGTCCCCTGAAATGAAAAAAATAATAAAAGAAAATAGAATTTCTCATTTTGACTCCAGAGACTAGGAAGACCTAAGCAATGCACTTGGACTGTTGCTTAGAGAGAGTTTTCTGGGTCAGTTACCCTTCATCCGTGACCTAAAGTACAAGTCTGTCTGACTTTCTATATTGCTTTGTTCATAGGCAAGCAGTCCTAGCTAATCAGATAGAACTCACCCATGGTTGGTGATGTGGAAAAATAAGACCAATTTCCATTTGCCAGCAATTCCTATTGTTTTCAGGACAAATAGCATATATATCTGTATGTTGAATTTTCTGCTTTAATATATAATGGATAATTTGCACAGAAACTTTTTGTTTGTTTATTTGTTTGTTTGAGACTGGGGGGTTTCCTTGTATAACCCTGGCTTTCCTGAAATTCACTCTGTAGACCAGGCTGGCCTGGAACTCAGAGACTGCTGCCTGCCTGTACCTTCTAAGTACTGGGATTAGAGGTTTTCACCACCATGCTTTGCCAGGAATACATTTTTAAAGGAAATATTACTTAAGGATTTATATATGACTCAAGCCAAATACAATAAGAGTAATGAATGAATATTCTACACTTAGGTATAAATGGTTTTTTTCTAATAGCAACCATATATACATATACATATATATATATATACATATACATATATATATATATATATATAAAGTTGTGTATGCGGTATTTGCATGTACATATATTTGTGTATGTGTGCAGAAACCAGAAATTAAAACCAGATGTTCTTCTACGCTCTTCTCTACCTTATTTTCTGAGACAGGGTCTCTCCTTGAACCCGGAGCTCATTAGTTCAGCAACACAGGCTTCCCAGGGAGTTGCAGAGACCGACCTCCAGGCTTTACAGGGGCAGGTTACCATGCATTGTTTTTTATGTGAGTGCTGGGGACCTGAACTCAGGTCCTCACTTTTATAGCAAGCACTTAACTGACTTACCACTTCTTCATCCCCTCTAACAGTAATCCTAAATATAATAAAAAAATAAGTTAATACAATTTTTGGATAAAATCATTCTACTGCCTATGACAATAAATCAAGTTATGTTCCTTATATACTAATTTAAATTTTTACTTTTATATTCACTTTATTCAACAAACATTTATTGAATATTTACATACAAAGTAATGGAGAAAAGATGCTTGCTCTTACACAGTTCACATTCTAGTAAGAAAGAGAACGTTTCAAAAAAGGACTAATGTCTTCTACAAAATTACTTCTGCTCCAAAGAGAAGTGGCTTGATTCAAATGGCAGAAAGAATCAACTCCCCTTTTCCACAAAATTACAGAAGAACAAAATAAAGAAGAATTTGATGTTAACTTAATAAAACTCACCAAGGAGTCCTTGAAAGTCCCAAGATGCACTTCTAGACATAAGAAAAAATAAGAGCTTAAATACATGAAGAGAACATCTAAGGTGGAGGAGCTATTCATCTGTGTCCATGGACCTAGTGGACTAAAGTAGGAAAACATTTGAGTCCAGGAGTCTCACTCACCAGCCTGGAAGCCAGAACAAATGGTAACATAAAGAGCCTCATATCTTAAAGGGGCAAGGAGAAGGTGGAGGAGAACAAAACCAAGAAGGAGACTTGAAGTCAGAAGGGCTGCCAAGGATAACTGATATAGACAATAGGACCATAGAATAGCAGAAAGTCTGGCTTCCACAGAGACGGTGGTCAGAAACTCTGGGTAAGCAGACATTGGCTACTCATCTGAAAGGTAGAGGTCTAACATCCCAGGTTGAGTCACAGGATTTGCTCTGCCCTTTGCCAGAACCTTCAGTATAACTTCGTCGTAAAAGTTATTTATTTTCTACTTCAGCATCAGCAAACAGATGCCTTTGCAAGGAATTGGAATATTAAGATACTATCACATAACTCCACAGGCCCAGGCATATTTTAATAAACCCATTTTCAAGGAGAACATGTCATATAAGTATATAAGATTATGAAAACTAAAAAAATCACTATAAAGTATAAACCCAAAAAGAGTTTATTTGAACTTGACAACACCAAAAAAATACCTCCTACCTGACACTACAAAACACATTGACAGAAAGAACTCCATGTCAAAGCTGTCCATGTCAAAGCTGTGGCAGAATTGGCTTGAACTAACCACTCTCATTTTCTTAGACTTGGGATTAATCTAAGCCTGTGATTAATTCCTCATATATTTGTAGAAACTGGTGTATTCTCTCCTGCTGGAGAAAATGTCCTCTGCAGTGTTTCAGATGTCCCAGTGTTTATCCTAACTTGCCTATCTAGGTCACACAGCCCACTTTAATGCAGTACCCACATGCATGGGAAAGAAACTCATTGTTCTTATTTGGGAAACATCACTGGAGCTAGGAAATAGTGAAACCCTTGATTATTATCTAAAAACTGAGAGATTGAGAAAAGAATATAAGGGGGAAAAAGATAGTATTTATACTCAAGCAGGTAGTTAAACAATACTAAGGGTACTAAAGGAGAAATTATATAACATATACAGAAAAACACTTCTCAGATCTTAGAAAACTTTAAGTCTGCTGTGAATGTGATAGTCTATTGTTTCCAGGCTGTGCCCTCAAAAGTCTGGACACAGTGAATCACTTGAAACTACATCATCTGCTGCTATGTACACATCCTGAGAGACTCTCAAATCACAAAGTAGTTTGAGGTCCAAATAAACCCCAAATTGTACTGAAAACCCACCTCACTCTAGCAGTTTTATGATTTATACATATATTTGCATCTGTAATGCTAATGAGTTCCATAGAAGAATTTTTAACCCCCTGGCATCCTTATCTAGCATTCCCCTCAACAATAGGGACTTTTGTGTGACAATACACATAATGGTTTGATACCATTTTTAAAGTACACCATGTTTGGAAGTCTATTTAAGAACATAAACAGCATTTTGCCCTATCATAAAAAAGACATGGGGGTTTGTTTTCATTGTTTTTCTTTGTTTCATTGTTTTTCTTTGTTCCTTTTTGGTGTTGGTTTCTCAGTGATAAAATAGCAATACAATGGCTGGTATAACACTGAGAGAGTAATAAGAATTACCTTACATTATGTGTGAGGAATGCTTTAAAATTACAACTAACAGAATGTTCCAAGTGATGACATCAGGGTCACAATTCTACTTTAAATACATTGTATTGCATCAAAGCGGCTTACTTAAAGAAGGAAGAAAAAAACAAAACAAAACAAATCTCACCCCAAATCCAATGTTATGAAAAGTTAATTGTAAATGCACACAATCCTACAATTCATCATTAATTTTAGAAAAGAATACTTCTGTCAGACAACACACAGAAGCCTAATTTGGAAATGCTGTTATCATTCTCTTTCACTGGAATACATTACAAAGCACAGCTCAAGGAGGGGAAGGAAGTCCTGGTACCGTTAGTGGCAAGATAATTTACAGAAGCAATTTATGTTGTGATTTTTCTCTAATAAAGAGGGTATTAGAACTGTTTTCTTCCTAGTATGAACCCTCTTTGAAATATTTGGCTGTCCTTTGTGTTCTGAAGGCAGATGGATTCCATTGTCCTCCAATCAAATATAGAGGCTAAAGAAAGAAAAACACTTGAGCCCAGAAGTCAATACCAGCCTGGAATCCTTAGCAACCCAGGTAGACCCCCATCTCAGGAAAATGAAAATTAAAAAGTTGTTGGGGTTGGGGTCCAAAGCAAAACCAGAGATAAAATAGAATAAGAAGGAAAAGGTAGGGAGGGTATTTGAATTTATAGACAATCTCCAGGATAAGTGGGGCATTTGATAGAGAAGTGAAGGAACAGAGAAACATACAGCTGCATCCCACAGAGAAGGTGGTCAGCAATCCTTAGAGCAGCCACATGCGCCTTCTCTAATGTGAACTACTATGCACAGGTTGGGGCTGGAGGTAGGATTTTAGTTCTCCTTTGTCTAAGCCTTCAGTGACACTTCAAGTTGACTTCCAGTTCTTCACCGGCAGGGTGAAGCTGCTAGATTATTATCGTATTAAACTAAATTTCTTCTCTGAGGGTTCAGAGAGTATGTTTCTCAAGTGAGTAGAATATTAAGGTTGAACACATTTAAGTTTTTTAGAAACTGACTTTGGGGTGAAAGTCAGTAGACTCTGTTTTGTCTGCTTCTCTCTTTGGCTTGTTTGATTTGTGAGAGTTTTAAGGATGAAATCCTTCACAAGATATGAAGATGCCCAGAGGGATTTCAAAGCCAAGAGACCAAATGATAGAACAGCCTTTGAGACTATGAATGACAGGGGAACTGGACTTAAATAGATGGACCTTTACTTACATAGGGGCACATGAATCAGGAAATGAAGCTCTCTAAAATAATTTGGTAGTACTACAGAATATTTCTCTCACTTTGTGAGAATTACTAAGTTCTGAGGTTTATTATGTGACCATAAGAGAGAAACAGGTCCCTCAAAATCCAACCAAATCAAATTTCTCACCACCTTGGGATAGGGAGAGCGGTCAGTCATTTACTAAAATGAGGGTGCTGTGACCTCTCTTATAATTATGGGTGGAGATCAAACCCTCTATTGATGATTATACCTTTGATCAGTTTGCAGCACTACTACCACAAGTAAATAAAACTCTATTTTGGTAGGCACACTTCTGAATATTAAACAATCTCCTTTAAACTTGAAATATTAGAGAGAACATAAAAAACTGCTTAGCCAAAATGCTTCTGCAAATACATTAAAACCCCCTTTAATAGAAAATTAAATGAGATGAAATTTCAAGTTTTTTTAACTGTCTAGCCTCTGATCATGTAAAGCAATCTAACAAATCCCCTGTGACAACTATATATGGATTCTATTGGTTCTGTTACTCTAGGAAATCTTAATATAGTCATTAAATAGCATTCTAAGGCATTAAAAATTATTTTCAATTAGATATAAAACTCTTAAAATAAGAGTTATACAGATACAAATGAAGACTTTTTTTTTAAAATTGAAAATAAATTCTTCACTCATACAGTAAGTCCTGACCACAGTTTCCCCTCTGTCCACTCCTTCCAGCTCCCCTCTGCCACCTCCCCTCTCCTACAGATTCATCACCCTCCATTTCCCTTCAGAAAGGTACAGGCCTGCAAGAGACAACATTCAAACAAGGCCAAACAAGGCACAACAAGACAAAACATAAGCCCTTGTATCAAGGCTGGAAAAGGAAACCCAACAGAAGGAAAAATGAGTCAGTGACACAGTGACTCCCAGGAAACAATTGCAGACTCTATAGGGACAACTTTAGAACCCTTGTTCTCTCAGAAACTTTCCGAATTAATGAGGGCAGATGGAGAGACCCAACTTTTCAAATAGTATTTCCTGAGGTACAGACAGAAAATATTTAACACCACTTCACTTCCAGTAATGAAAAGGACAAGGTACTGGAAAAGGCTAAATGAGGTAGACTAGAATTTTTTTGCAGTGTAGATTTCTCTACAGAGGACAGTTTAAATATATTTCTCTATAGACCACTCCTGTGGCATAGGGGTCTGCTCCTATCAGATGGTACATGAACTATGCCATTCTTTCCATGACAGTTTTCATTTTTATTTGCTACATTTAGTCATTAAAAAGTCAAAGTCACTTTTAAGATTCAGTGCTTTTTTATTTTTTTTTTTAAATTTGATCATGTACGCTGTATGTAATGCTGGGTTTCATAAAATTGTTTTCAAGGACACCATATACTTGGACCTTATTCACACTCTCCTCTTCTACCCACCCCCTCTCTCTCCTGCTGATCTCCTTCCTTTACCCATTCCGTCTTCTGTTCATGTCACACATGCATGTGTGTTCACATACACACATATGGTTTTGTACATTTATAAGGTATTTGAGAATGCACAGACAAAAAATATGTGATATTTATTTTTCAGTGTTTGGCTTACTTACTTCTTCTTTTTAAAATTTTATTATTATTATTATTATTATTATTATTATTATTATTATGCACATGTATGTACGTTATGGCAGGGGACACATATGTCACAGAGAACATGTGAACTCCAGAAGACAACTTTGTGGAAGCGTTTCTATCTTCTCCCTTCACATGTGACCTCAAGTCACCATGCCTGTGTGTGCAACAAGTACCTTTACCTTCTGCGTCATATTGCTGTCATCCCCATACATTCCTTAATATTAGGATCTCCACTTGCATCCATTTTCCAACAAACAACAGAGTCCATTGGAAATAAATAGGAAGGAAATTCTGTTGTGTATGTGTACCATATCTTTGCCTATCCATCTTTTGAGACATACATAGGCCAGTTCCACATCTGTGGTGATGTATTATGTCCTCCAATATATTGTGCACCCTAATAAAGTTTATCTGAGGATCAGAGTAAAAAGCCATCCACTATAGTAAACATAGAAGCCAAGCAATGGTAGCACACTCCTTTAATCCTATTGGGAGGCAGAGATCCATTTGGATCTCTGTGAGTTCAAGGCCACACTGGGAACAGAGCCAGGCATGGTGGTACATACCTTTAATTCCAGCACTAACCATAAAGATCTGGAAGTCTGTACAGACAGACAGGAAGTGACAGAGCTGGGAGGGAAGAGGAAGTGATGTAGCTGGGAAGAGAGAGGAAATGAGATGGCAGAACAGAAAGACACATCAGCATAGGTACACAGGAAATAGCTCTCTTTGGTGAAGGATCTCCAAGTGGTAAGAATACGGCTGGCTTCTTTCTGCTTTTCTGATCTCTCAGATTTTTACCCCAATATCTGGCTCTGGATTTTTATTAATAAGACCGTATAGCAATTCATCTGCATACATCCTTACTATTGTGGATAGCGGGGCAATAAACATGAGTGTACAGGTGTCTCTGCAGTGTGTTATCCTAGAGCTATAGCTAGGTGACACAAAAGCTTTATTTTTAGTGTTTTGAGACATCTCCATACAGATTTCCACAGTGGCTGAACCAATATGCATTTCCTTGAGTTCTGTACAGTGTTCTCTTATCCCAACATCCTCTCCAGCAGCATATTTATTGTGTTTTATTGATGGTAGCAATTTTGGCTGTGCTTTAATTTGCATATCACTGATAGTTACAGTTGTTAAATATTTTTTTTCACATACTCATCTCCATCTTTTGAAAGTGACATGTTCATTTTATTAGTCTGTTATTTCTTGGGTCATTTCATTTGATTTTATTTGTGTATACGTGTGTGTGTTTGTGTGTGTGTGTTTGTGTGTGTGTGTGTGTGTGTGTGTGTGTGTGTACATGAGTGAATGTGCATGCATGCTTTCAGGTCAGCATTCCATAAAAGGTGTCTTTCTTAGTCATTCTCTACCATATTTTTGAACCAGGTTCTCTCACCTCACCGAGAACTGGCAGATTCAGCTGTACTGGCTGGCCCAAGATGTGTCTTGTCTCTACCACCCAGACTCCAGGATTGCAGAGACACACAGCCACATCCAGATTTATACTCTATAAGATACATTTATTTAGTGTCATGGTCAGTTAGGCTTTTTGTTTGTTTTGTTTGTTTATTTTAGCTATACTTAGGTGGCAAGCATTTGCTGGCTGAGCCATCTTCCTGAGCCCTGTTTTGTTTTGTTTTTCTTGTTTTTGTTTTTCAGTTTTTAGTGTTTTTTTTTGTTTGCTTTAGTTATTTATATACTTCAGACACTAATATTCTTTCAGATGCCAGCAAAGATTTTCTTCCATTCTGTAGGCTGTATCTTCATTTGTTTCCTTTGCTGTGCAGAATATTTTTCATTTTATTCAGTCCCATTTTCAATTCTCAGTATTATGTCCTGTGCTATTGGATTCCTTTTTAGAAACTCTTCATACAGTTTCATCTTAGAGTGTTTTCAATATGTGTCCCTAACAGTTTCAGATTTTAAATTAAGGTCTTTGATTAATTTTGAATCAGTCTTTATACAGAGTAAGAGATAGGTATCTAGCTTCATTCTTCTTGGACTAGCCAGTTTTCCAAGTGCTGTTTGTTGAAAAGGATGTCTTTTCACTGGTGTGTTTTTGGCTAACAAACTTCTGTGGTTTGATATACAGAATTCAAGGTGAAACTGATCTGGAAGCCTCCCCCCTGCTGAACAGCCCTCATAGTTCTGGAAAGTGCTATGAACTACTGATTAAGGTGCTGCGGGTAGTGGTGATGGTGGTGGTGGTGGTGATGGTGGTGGTGGTGGTGGTGGTGGTGGTGGTGGTGGTGGTGGTGGTGGTGGAGGTAGGAATCATTGGTGTCACTAGTCCTACCTTGCTATGAATCCTACAAACTATAATACCAAACTTCCATGAAAGGTATGCCCACTTGGGTTATAGTGATATGGCTGTTATAAAGATATCTAACTACCTTCTGATTGGATTTGAAGCTATTCACATTGTGGCGGGGGAAATCTATTCATACTGCAAACCTACTTAATAGCCCATAGTAGAGAAGGTTTTAGGCCACAGAGCAGAACTTCATTGTATTTTTTAGTCAGATTAACATACTGTTAAACTACCTCCTCAAATATAAGTGTGTATGTTTGTATGTGTGTGTGTGTATATATATATATATATATATATATATATATATATATATATATATATATATATGTGTGTGTGTGTGTGTGTGTGTGTGTGTGTGTGTGTGTGCATGTATTGATATGTGTGTGCTTGTGTTTATTATATGTGTATGTGTATATGTATATGTTAATTCTGTTTGCTAGCCACCTTGACATGGTGGTTGACCACCACCTCAAAAAAAAACTATGTTTATGCCTATTGACAATTACCACTTTCAGCCATATCAGAGAAGTCTCTCCTTCTAGTGAACTGCAATAGATGCAGCCACTGACTGTACAACATGCTGTGGATAAATAATAGTTGAGTGCTCAGTCCTAATCTAAACAATACATCAGTAGCATGCCCTCCAAGAGTCAGAGGACAGTGTGAAATACAAGGTGGAAAAATGTAAGAGCCAAAAGATAGGGAGAAAGGCAGTAGAGAAAAGTAGCTGTGAGTGACTGAGATGATTATACAAGAGTGGATCCATTACCACTGAGGCAAAAATGAAGGAAAGGGGTGGAGGATCTTATTTCCCACTGTTGAACTATTTGCTACTGATAGACTCAGGGGGAGAAGGAATCATCATCACCATCAGTTTTGTGCCCAGTGATGACCCCTCAGGCTTGAATGGCTAACCTATTTCAACATTCAAGCAGATAGCCATGGTTAAACTGAATGGGTCATATAACAATTCCAAACTTAGAAATCTGGAGAGAGAATAGATAGGAAGATGCATTTATATAATTAGGAGAGCCATAAGCAACAGGGGAAGAAGCTAGTGATTAAAATATGCCATATTCATGTCTGAAAATATCAAAGAAATGACTTAATTTAAAAATCATCCACCTATACCTGTGTGGGCTCCCTTCTAGATCATGTATTCTATGCCACTGATCCACAAGAATCTTTTTATGATGACACAGCCATGCTTTTCTATATGTTTGGCTGATTATTTGTTACTTTATTTTGTTTGTCCTGTGTTGAATAACTGACAACTATGGGTTGTTACGCCTCCCAAGTTTTGCTGTGGCTATCTAGAGACATTTGTACTTCCATATGAATTTTGGATTCTTAGTGGTATTCCTATAAATTGTTACTAGAAATTTTATGGGTATTTTGTTGTATCTGTATGTTGCTTGCAGGAGGATGACTGTTTTCACAATATTAATTATGCTGATCCATGAGTATTACAGGTTTACCTTCTAGTATCTTCTTGAATTTCCTTTTTAGTGTTTTGAAATTTTCACTGTAGAGGTCTTTCACTTACTTGCTTACATTTATTCTGAAGTAATTTTTTAAACTACTATAAATGGAAATATTTCCAATCTTTTACTTCTCATAGTAAAGCCAAGAATTTCTTGTTCAGATAACATTGTGTTCACATTAAAGAGTGTAATTAAAAATACCTGTAGGGGCTATAACTATTTGACTCCCTTTATCCATATACTATATAAAAAGAAACTAGAGTACATATCACCATTCAAAAATATCTATTTTGTTAAATATTTACTGTGCTTCAAACAGTAGATACTTTAGCATTTTATATATATATATATATATGTATATATATATTTAAACTCAGAATAGCTCTATTAAGCATAAAATTGTAGCTAATAACAAACAGAGCTATGTTATTTTTCAACAACTCTAAATTAGTAAGCTCAGATATAAATATAAATATATGTAAATCATATCTAGCTCCTGAAATTTATGTAATCCAGGTTCTTCATGCATTTAACATATAAATGTACAATAAAAATGTAGAAATAAAATACAATTTATGATACAAAATCTCTAAAAAATTATACAATCTACATGTAGGTCAGGCTTCTTTTGTAGATACCCCTTCCTCCAATTTCATTAATCATTCATATTATAATTACTTAATTCCTCTGCACACAGAACAATTGACCATGGGAAATACAGCAGTAAACAACTTAAATGTGGTCCCTGTTCTTATGACAGTTTTATTTAGTGTTTTATTAAATTAGAGGATCACCTTGTGGATTTTTGGGAATTTCCATAGCACCAGATTTTTCCTTTACCCCATAATGTCTCCCTCTATCAATATATCTCTTTTGTTGCTCTCCCACTCTATCCCTCACCCAGCTTGACCATCCCATTCCCTCATGTTCTCATCCCTTATCTCCTCCCTTCTATCCCCCCCACCCCATTCCCCAGTTTACTCATGGACATGTCCTCCAGATTTGACTACTAACAATAGTGATGAGGGTGCCTGAATTGGCCTACCCTGGTAATCAGATTGATGAATACACTAAACTATCATCATAGAGCCTTCATCCAGTAACTGATGGAAGCAGATGGAGAGATCCACAAGTAATCACCAGGCTAAGCTGCAGGAGTCCAGTCAAAGAGAGGAAAGAGGGATTGTATGAGCAAGCAAGGTCAAGAGCATGATGGGGAAATCTACAGAGACAAGTGAACCAAGCTCATAGGAACTCACGAACTTTAGATAAACAGCTGTGGAACCTGCATGGGACCACACTAGACAGTCTGCATATGGGAGACAGTTGTGTAGCTGGGTCTTTTTGAGTGGCCCCAGGCAATGTGACCAGGATCTATCCCTGGTGCATGAGCTGGCTTTCTGGATCCTACTACCTGTGGGTGGACACCTTGCTCACTCTTGAGGCGGGAGGAGGGACTGGGTTCTGCCTCAACTGAATGTACCAGGCTTTGCTGTTCCCCATGGAAGAACTTACCCTTTGGAAAGAGGAGTTGAGGGGTGGGTGGGTAGGGGTTAGACAGGGGTGGAGGAAGCAGGAGAAGAATGAGAGGGGGGATTTGTGGTTGGTATGTAATATTCAAAAATATGTTTTAAATTAAAAAAATAGAGGATTGCCAATAAGACATTAGTAAAAAGCTAAAGTATTTGTATCTTGTAGTAAGGAACCAGAAGAAATAAACAAAGGTATTGCCATAAGGAAAGAGGAGAATTACTTTTTGGAATATTTAACTACTGTTTTTTAAATTAGCTTACAAAGCACTGGGGTCCCACATTGGATTCTGATATTCTGTTTTGGTTGGTTCTCCCCTCCATCTGTCTGCCTTCACCCCTTTTCTTGCTATTCATTTTTCTCCAATGGTATTCCCTTTTCTTTTTTTGTACTATTGTTTTTCCCAACCCCTTCCTTACTCCCTTAAAAGCTTTTTATTTTATGCAGACACATAAGTCCTTTCCAAGTTTCCGGGCCTTTATCCATATTACTCCCATCTGGATATGCATGTTTAACAGTTAGAAGCTAGGGTCCACACAGCCTGTGAGGGAGAAAACACAATAATTGTCTTTCTGAGCCTAGGTTATTATTTTTATGTGCTTTCCATTTCTATCCATCTTTTTACAAATTTCATAATGTCATTTTTTTCTTTACAGCTGAATGAAGTTCACACATTTCGTGACCCAATCATCATGTCTTTTAGATTTATTTGTTTTATCATTTTACGTGAATGAATGTTTCAACTGCATCTATGTTTGTGTACCACAAATGGCCTTGTGCCCATAGAGGTCAGAAAAGAGAATTGTTTCCTACAGAACTAATTAGCAATGTTATAAGCCATCATATGGGTGCCAGGAATTGGACCCAGTTTCTCTTGCAGAGAAACAAGTGCTCTTAACTACTGAGGCATCTCTCTAGCACTTTATCAGGTATTTTAAAAAATAGTCATTGTAAAGTCAATTTGAAATTTTCCAAAAGAGTACAAGGGTCACATCATCAATACTTTTACCTCCAATTCAACTTAAATGATCATAAAATTCAACAGGGAGAAATTCACACCACAGAAGGTGCTGAATACGCCAAGGCACTCTAGTGATAATCTGTATGACAAAATGATCTGTTCATTCACTTTACCTAAGAGATCTCTTTATTCATACTTAATTGAAACTGGGAAGAAAACCTCGGTGATCACTTATGAGGAGACTACATAACACTGTAAGCATTGGGGCTTTGGTGTCATTTATAATTCTCTGGATTTGTTAGGCTGAGAGGTTGAGTGCTAAAAGCACCCAGTATCTGTTGTTCTTTATTTTTATATCGAGATTAAAATAGTTCAGGATTATCAACAGCCTTCTGGCACATGTAGTAGGAAAGAATTCTGTGGCCCTGTCTGAGTCTAGTAGAAAAGGTGTCAATTAGTGTATAATGGTGTGATGTATCAGCTCTGGAAACAGGATTGATGGCCAGTAGGCAAGGCTACCCATTTTCTATTTCTGCTCTAAAGCATGGAAATTTCTGACAATCAAGAGAGAAATTGCATATAATTCACTGTTTTAGATCACCTTAGAAATCGAATCTGACCAAAAGTTCCAATGCCAAAGAACCTCCTGAAAACAGGAACACCATGGGAGAAGTAAAATTGGAAAGATGAGTAAGCCACAAACGGATGTAACTTCAGGAGAAATCCCAGATTCAACAAAATACCTGCAGCTATCTAAACTACATGACTCGAGACTGACTGAACTTGTGTCCTTCCACACAATCAGCACCTGGGTTCAGGCTACCTAGGGTCAGATACATGGAGTCTATACACTTCTTCTTCAGAGCACACACGAGTGTTCAAGGGTCAAGCTCTGAAAGTGTCATGGAAATCTTAGGACACCTGAAATATAGCATCAAAATGCTGTTAAAAAGATCTGAGGTCATCCAGGAACTGTACATATAGCATGTACAATACCTCTTATCAAATTATGCCAGCAACATATATGACCAGGAGATTTCTCAGACTATAATGTGGGAAAGAATGTGATGATGCATGAAAGCTTCCACACTGTTACTTTCTTAAGCACAAACCCTGACCTCAAGGTGGCCACATGACTGTGGAAAACTATAGAAATGAAACTAGGCCTAGGAGGAATATCCTCCACAGCAATGCAATGACAAAGAAGGGCAGAAGTAGGAACTTTAATAAAGGGGTGAAAGACGCTGTTTGCCCAAGTCCTGTTTGCATTGCTGTATTTAGTAGCTAGCTAAACAATATATAAACAGTAGTTGAAAAGATAAAAAAAATATTTATTCCAAGAGTACAAATTAAAAGATTGTAAGATGCATGCTGAAGCCTTGCTGGCAAGACTCAAGCCTTTGGGAGTAAGTAGCTACTTTGAACCTCCCAATCATGAAACAGGATATGGCGATGCTGATCAGAGAAACCAGAGAATCAATGATGTCATACTAGACATTATGACAGCCCTGTAGGTTAGTTCATAACTTGACTGTCTTTAATAAAATGCTGAATTGGAATAGATACTATACATGAATGAGATTAAAAATAGGGTTTTAAAAGGGATAGACACCATTTGCCTTCCATGCAATTTAAAATGCTATGATGTGTGGGGACTTCAGAACTGCCTGGACATGCCCCAGTAGTAAACTCTGAAAATGACAAAAATCAAGTAGGACCAAATATATGGAGCCACTTCTTTCTAGGTGGTTTCTGTCTGCCAGTCATCATGCCTACATCACATATGCCCAATGAGAGGCAAGGCTGCATCTGTGAGGGACAGCAGAGGATGTCCAAGAAAGATAAGCAGGCCTTAAATCAGGTCTGCCATGAGCTCAAGAGGTAACAGGGTCCTCTTATACTATGACCACAATGGTCATTGAGTGTCTGGGTAGTTGAGCATGGTGAAACAAATACAGGATAAACAACTTCCCAGATGGCTCTGTGTGAGCAGCACACCTTGGAAGTACTCTCCACTCAAGGGACAGTATTCTATATGGTTTACTATTGGGTAGCCACGAGCTTGTGTTGTGTGGAGTCTGGAAAATTCTTGAGATGCCTTCAAGGTATTTTCCCCATTATCAATGAAAGTACTTGACTTTCTTTAAATGGCAAAAAAAAATCTATTAAAAAATCATGACTTCTTTAGTCCCTACTTTAAAGTCTTTTCTGATCAAAGGACTTGCATTTCAAATCTTTTTGCTACATATTTGCTTCAAGATGTCCCGAAAAAACATGTCATGGCCTGAATGATGACCTGTTTTAAATTTTTTCCCACTAGGTCCATTAGTTTGGCACTTTTAATCTAATACTGTTAGAAGTCTCAGGTTGCAGAAAAATGCAAACAAGTTCTTTGCCCCAATGTAACAAAAAATGACTTGTACTCCACTTCCTAGTATAGTCCTTATTTCCATCTAAAACCTCATAATTATTCTGTCTGCACTCACACCAGAATTCTCATTAAGAGTTTACAGTACTCTAGAGTTTTCTATAGTTCACATTCCCAAACTCTTCCAAATATCTCCTACAAGTGAGATCCAAAGATCAAAGACCCACCTGACCATGTTTATTATCATCAACAGCCCCACTACTCTGGTACCTATTTCCAATTGCATGTATTATGTAACTTTCCAAAGCTTTGCTTAATATAAAGAAGAACCAATTAAAGGACAGAAGTGTTCATTTTGGCTCAGAATTTTAGAGGTATCCATCCATTGTTTGCTGGTGTTATTACTCTGGTCCTGAGATAAAGGTGGAATTCTTGGTTTGAGAAAAGGTGCTAACAAAGCCTAGAAAGAGAGAGAAACAGACAGACAGACAGATACACACAGAGTAAGAGACAGAAAGACAGAGATACAGAGACAGAGACTGAGAAAGAGAGATATAGAATCCCATGTCCAAGTCTAGCCTCCAAGGACAAGTTCAACCTATTTCCCAGTTGGAGTACAACCCCCCAATTTTTTCAGCACATCCTACAACAGCAACACTGTCTACCTTCAGTACACAATCCTGCAATAAGTCAAATTTCACATTTGAAATGAGTTCTTACTTCCTTTGCTGTATAGGCAGAAACCAATTCTCCTTCAGTTGAAGAAAATTAAGTTCTCAGTCACTGGTGGGAATTCTCAATACCCAGCCCACAATGCATTTGGGGATCTGTCACAAAATACCCTGCAGATGGCAAAGGATAATAAAAATAGACAAGTGCATTAAGGAGACAAAGCTGAGAAGTGTTTAATTAAAAACAAAACATGAATTAGATTTTAGGTCCTCTAAAGAGTTTTGGAATAGACTTGGGCTGTACCAAAGGCTTGCTATATGGCCAGACAAATGGCTCTGGATAAACCCACAGTAATTGATTCTGTATATTTAGTATTCAGATATGGCATTCTTTATGAGAATTTAGAGGGAAAAATAATCTAGTTCATGCAGATACCCACCAATTTAACGTTGTTGACAACTGTGCAGTGGATTGGGAAATTAGAATAAATGCTTAGATAGCTGATGAGTTTCTGCACAAATGATCAGGACATGTGCTCATGGCTTCAATAAAGTATTACTGACACTTGATAATATGCCTGATGAGATAAGCAGTTATGGCCAAAGTCAATAGGCAGGGAATGGATACCTGCAGAGTGGATTACACTGGGCTCAACCAGTAGCACTTGGCAGCCATAAAAAAAATAAACAAACAACCAAAAAACAAAAAACAAAAAAAGAGAAAATGATTAAAATTCAGAATACCAAATTTTCTACTATCACCTGTATATATTTCTTTTAATAAATAATAAGGTATACTTTGCTGGCATTAACACCTGGACATCCAGAATGTAAAATTTTAACTCTAGTGCCTATTTAAATGTTGATTACCCAAATGAGTAATGGATTCATAAGAATGGTTGTCTTACATTTTATTTGATTTGTATCTTGCATCAACTCTGTGAGAACTAATGGCTTTAACTGCAGCGATTTCTTCACATGAAGAGGTAAGAAAGTGTGGGATGGGGAAACACAGAGCTTTATATCTTTCACAACTAATCATTATTTAAATGTTTGCTGTTTAAAATGTTCTCATGTCTGGACTTAAATGTATGTCTTAATGCTTCTCCATTGCCATGAAGAGACAACATGAGCAAGACAACTTAGAAAAGAAAGCATTTAACGGGGGCTCACATTTCACAGGGTGAGTCCATGATCATCATGGCAGGGAATATGGCAGCAGACAGACAGGCATGGCACTGGAACAGAAGCTGAGAGCTCACATCTTATCTGCCGGATGGAGCCAGATAGAGAGTAAGACTGGGCCTGACATGGGCTTTTGAAACCTCAAATTCTGCCCCCAGTGACACACTTTCTCCAACAAGGCTGCACCTGCTACTAATCCTTCCTAAAATAGCCTACCACCTGGGAACAAATATTCACATATATTATCATTTGGGGCCCATTCTCATTCAAATCACCAGAACTAACTATGCCAATGGATGTGACTATGATAAAAATAGACAATATTAATATTAATAAACCTGAAAGTGTGTATTTGTAAACGTTCATCCATATGAATCACAGTTTTATCTTATCAGGAAAACTAAATGTAGGTATGGGAATGTGTCACAAATTACCAAATTACCAAATGGGACAGACAATTCTTGAATTTTTTTAATCTGTCATATCCTACTACATCTACTTAGGAGTTGTGTGAAGAAAAACTCAGCAGACTTGCTGTTATTGCCAGCCCTTTGGCTGGATAGAAAGATTAAGCTAGACAAGGATATTATGATTGAACTAAATGAAACAACAGAAGTGAATGAGAGCAAATGATTCCTAACTGATGGCCTTCATGAGGGAATAGTGCAACTACACTCTCTCCAAAAGGGATTTCCCTAACAGTGCTTAAGGAGCAGAGAAGAGCATTCTTCCCAAGTTCTTTCACATCTAGTATTAAGTGCCTTATGTTGGGAGAGAAACCCTGAATTTGCTCTCTTTGTAAGTCCGGAGTTGGACTGCGGTTGATATACAAGTTCTCCTAGATTCTAGCAGGATGCTGACAAAAGATGGGATAAAGAGCTACTGTGGAATACCATGACAACTTATAATGTATTTGTAGTCAAATCCAACAGGTCTTCAGTTTGAAATCCTCAGCAATTGCTCTTGTGGAACTCCATACCCATCAACAGTGATAGCGGGAGACTGCATTCTCAAATATAGAGGTTTATAATATTTACATAATGTGTAAATTTATAATATTTACATAATGTGATATATTTAAACATTAGCTTCTGGAATGCCAGATGGCAAAGGTCACAGGAACACTTATGGAAACATAATGGTAAGTCTAAGTTAAATATTGTGAGATGTTACAGGTCTGTTTGCCTTTGGTATTGTTTTGTAATGGTTTAGTACTATGAATTAAAAAAGAAGATATTATCATTTCTAATAGCAACTATTACTTTTCTAATGCTATGGGTTATAAAGAACATTACACTATTACTCACAGCATGAAGAGATCAGCAAATTTACAGTCTGTTACCTTGACACAAGGCCTTGTAGGAAATTCAATTATAATTAATAGGATATAGTTATGTCATAGCGAGATCTAACCCATAATTTACTGTACTAATAACACTTAGTCACTACCATAATTGTTCTGATTTGTATGTGTATTATAGAACATGGCTTCTGCTAAGAAAAGATGAAAAATTGTACTGTCATTTTTCTGGTGTATGAAAATGTGACATTCCAAATATCCTTTCATCTGCTACAGCTCTACCTCTCTGCACTCCAACTGCGGACATAGCCATCATGAAGGAATGTATCCTCAAAGTATGAATCAAAACAAGTCCTTCCTTCCTCAAGTTGCTTTTCTACGATAGGTAGCAAAAGTCTCATAGGCCAACAAGTAAAATAAAATAAAAATCACACTTATTATGGCTAATAGTCTCCATTTGGGGAAAATATTTTGAGAGGTAAATTTAAAAACACAAATGATTCCAAACCACTTCCATAAGGAATTTTCCAGTTTAAAAAAAATACATTTCTCCTGGAACTACTAAAAATACATCTGTCAACACATGTTGTTTTTAAGAAGTTCAAATAACTACAGATGGTGAAGTTAATAGAGCTAGTAAAAAAAAAATCAAAGAAAAAAAAGGGAATATGGCCTCAGTCAACATGCTCTGTAGAAAGAATTTTTCTACACATGTAAGAGTTCATGTCTCAGAGGTCAAATGGCTTGAAAGCTATACTTTTACTATAAAATAGAGCATAAAATGAAACACGAAAACTTACTAATAATTTGAAATAAATATGTATCAAGGTGACCTTAGTTGAAGTGAAGGGGTGAACTATGAAATTGTAGATTAGCAGTAGATATAGGTAGATTCTCTCTCTTTGTGGGGAATGTGCAGACAAGTCTAGAAGTGACATCTATCTGTAAATATGCTAATCAGCAAGCAACCTAAAAAAACACTTTAGTATCAAGAGTTCTTATTTTTGGAATGTCTTGCAGAAGTTAGAACTACTCTCCCTGGGAAACTTGAAGGTTTGTGGTATGAAAGGGAAATGTTTCATGGCTGTGATGGTCAACCCTAGCTGTCAACTAGATAGGATTTAGGATCACACAGGAGACACACCTCTGGGTATATCCACAAATGTGCTTACTGGGAGACTTAACCAATGTTGGAAGGATCATCCTGAATTCAGGCAACACCATTGCCTGGACTGGGATCCCAGACTAAGAAAACAGAGAAAATGAGTGGAGAATTAGCAATCACCTCTCTGCACTCCGACTGCCAACATAGCCATCATGAAGAAATACACCCTCAAAGTATGAATCAAAAAACGCCTTTTCTTCCTTCAGTTGTTTTTCTATGATATTTTGTCATAGCAATAAGAAAAATAACTAATATGAATATTGAATAAACTACCTTCAGCATGTATAAGTCATCAGATCAAATATTTCATTGGAAGAACATGTCTGTAAAATCTGCTTCAAGAAAGGATTGCTATTGTCATACCTGCTTCTCTGTGATTTCTAATTACTTGCAAAAAAATTAAATTAAATTAAAGACCAATATTCCTCATGTGCATAGATGCAAAAATCCTTGAAGAAATACTTGCAAACTGAATCCAAGAACACATAAAAAATATCCACCAAAATCAAGTAGGCTTTTTTACCGAGATTCGGGGATAATTAAATTTACACAAATCAATAAATATAATCCTGCACATAAACAGACTAAACAACAAAAGCCACATGATCATCTCAATTTATCATGATAAAAGTCTGGTAGATTAGGGATACAAGGGATATACCTCAGCATAATAAAGGCAATTTACAAGAAGCCAACATGTAACATCAAAATAAATGGAGAAAAACTCAAAGCACTCCACAAAATTCAGGAACAAGAAAAGGTAATCTACTCTCTCCATATGTATTTGATATATTACTTGAAATCTTAGCTAAAACAATAAGACAACTAAAGGAAATCAAGGTGATACAATAGGAAAGAAAGAAGAAAGTATTTTCATATGCAGATGATATGACTTTGCAAATGAAAGGCAGAAAACACCTACAGTGGACAAATACCTTCAGCAAAGAAGCTGGATATAATATTATTAACACACAAAAATTGATAGCCTTCCTGTATACAAATGTCAAACAAATCAGAGAAATAGTACTTTCACAATAGATCAAGAATAATAATAAAATATATTGGGATAACTCTAGCCAAGCAAGTGAAAGACATGTATAATAAAAACTTTAAGACATTGAAGAAAGAAACTAAAGAAGACATCAGAAGATGAAAGATTTCCTGTACTTATGAAAAGGCAATTAACAGATTCAGTGCCCCAGGACAAGTTTTCACAGAAATTAAAAAAAAAAAATCTGCTTCATATGGGAACACACACACACACACACACAGAGAGAGAGAGAGAGAGAGAGAGAGAGAGAGAGAGAGAGAGAGAGAGAGAGAGAGAGAGAGCTAAAGCAATATTGCATAATAAAAGAACTGCTGGAGGTATCACCAACCCTGAAGTAGAGTTCTATTACTGAGCTACCATAATAAAAACAGTATGTTATTATCATGAAAACAAGTTTGAAAATCCAGTTAGAAATGGCTGACTGAATAAAAATGCATCCAGTCAAAATTTAGAATATCAAAGAAAAATAACATCTTATTGTCAGACAAAACAATTGGTCTATAAAAATAAGATTTACATTGATATCTGACATTTTGCCAGAAATATTGTGCCACAGAAGAGAGTACTTCTTTAGAAAACACAGGGAAAAACAAATTAAAAAAAAAAAATCTTCTAAGCCAGAGAAATTAGGCAAGAGAAGTAATGTAAAGAACTCAAATTTGAGCCGGGCGGTGGTGGCGCACGCCTTTAATCCCAGCACTCGGGAGGCAGAGCCAGGCGGATCTCTGTGAGTTCCAGGCCAGCCTGGGCTACCAAGTGAGTTCCAGGAAAGGCGCAAAGCTACACAGAGAAACCCTGTCTCGAAAAACCAAAAAAAAAAAAAAAAAAAAAAAAAAGAACTCAAATTTGAAAAAAGTTAAATTTACCTTATTTGAACATGAATTGTTCTAATATAAAGAAAATGAATCCCCAAAAGATTATCCCAAAAGATTACTGGAATACAAAAAAAAAAAAAAATCAATAAATTTTTTTGGGAAAAATTAAATCAGTGTATAAAAGCTAACTGTTTTAATTAACTATGAACTATCCAAAAATAAATGACACAAATATTCTCACTTGGTGCAGGCACCATTTTTTTTCTTTTTATTTATTATTTGAGCATTTAGTACAACGTTTTTTGTTTTTTTAATCACATTTACTGTTCTCCCCTAATTCCTCCCAGATCTATCCCTACTCACCCAACACTGTGTCCCTTTTAATATAAACTAAAGCTATTAAGTACAATTTGTACTACCCATCTACTCTTGGATGTGTGGCCGTCTTCAAGAGCATAATTGCACTACCAGGGGCCACACACTTAAGAATGACTCTCATCTTCCTCAGCTAAAGGTCAGCACTTACGCCCACCTCCCCTTCCATGCTGGGATTTTTGTCTGCGCTGAGCCTATGCAGGTCTTATGCATGCTGTCACAACTGCTGGCATTCAAATTTCCGACTACTTGCTGTGTCCATAAGAAATTGTGTTCTTGTAGCCATATACCACCTGTTGCTCTTATGATTGTTCTACCCCATCTTCTGGAATGATTCCTGGACTTTAAGGGAAGGGAGATGCTATAGATGTCCAATTTATGACTGAGTACTCTGCAATCCCTCATTCTCTGTACCTTCTCCAGTTGTGGGTCTCTGTGTTAGCCCTGAAGAAACAGCCTGCCTTCCATTTTAGGCTTAAAAACCATCTTATAATAAAGACAAACTAGGTTCACTCCTGTTTATGATTAAATCTGTTTCTTAAGAATTGGGCTATGCCTCACCTGTAACATTAAATATAAATGGTTCTGTACTATTTGTTCCAGGAATGGTAATCATGTCTTTGTTTCAAGAAGTTAATAACCATCTTGAAACCTTACCTTTGTTTCAAAAGGTTTGATATGGCTATCTTGTTATGACTACCTGTTGTTAAAACCACCATGCAATCATGTCTTTGTTTCAGGAGGTCTTTATGATTAATTTCTTATGCTTACGTTCTGCTACTATAATCCCACCTATTTGCCCTTTAAATCTCTCATTTGGAAACTTCCTACCCCTGAGCTATAAAAACCTTGTCTTAAACCCTGTCTTGAAAAACCAAAAAAACAAAAACAAACAAACAAACAAAAAAAACCCCTTGTCTTCCTCATATCCAATGTTGACCTCTCAAATCACATCTTGGGGGGGAGGCAGGCCATGTACTTGAAAAAAATTATTGTTATAATTAATTGCTTGTTTTAATTAATTTGACCATGATGATTTGAGTCAGTGGTCCTTCTCCTCAACTCTTTGGGATTAATAGTCTTCATAGTGCAGAAAAGGTGTCATAAAGCATTTTATTTATGTTTGCTTCCAGAACTTTCACAGTTCCCATTCTTATTTTAAAACATAAATCTTTTTGGAGTAGATTTTTATATATGTTATGAAATAAATATCTAATTTCATTTTTTTCTTGAACAAATTCAATTTTCACAATACTAGCTATTGAAGAGATTGCTCTTTCATTTCTTCTTTTTTTTCTTCTTAGTATCATTGCCAGAAGCCAATCAACAATACATTCAAAGGTTTAATTTTAAGCTTCCTCTTCTGTCCATTGGCCTATGTGTCTGTGATTATTTCAGTAGATATTGTTTTGATTATTGCATCTTTTTACTGTGTTTTGAAAATAAAAAATTGTGGTGGCTCTTGTAGTCTTTTTCTTATTCTGAAGATTATATTTGCTCCTCCGAGATTTTTGTGTTTTTTTCTGTAATTTTTTTCATAAAAAAATCATTTGTAGCTGTGATAGGTATGTTACTAAATGCTCAAAATAGAGTAATATTATTCCTCTTCTTCACCACTCCTCTCTCATTTCTTCTCTTTTCCTCTCATACACACACTCAATGTCTGGAGCCATAGCACAGTAGCATCTTCAAAAGAAAATGGGTTTGCATTGGTGGAACAGGAATCCAAGAACATTATTAGGAAATAAGACCAAAGCTCCAACTCTCACAAGTGAGTCCACAGTGAGAAACAAAGGCAGAGCCAGCTTGAATTCCACACATTTGATAACTACCCTATAGTTTAAAGTATAACATAGAAAACTGTGGAAAGTGTGACTACACACAAAGGAGGCAGCCTGGGCAGTGGAACACACCAACATTGGTAGTGGAGGACACTGTGCAAACACAGTATTTAAGAGGGCACTAAGGAAAACAAAAAGGAAGAGGGAACCAAAAGATTGAGTTCCAGAAATGGGAAAAGAGAGATGTGAACAAACACTGCAATAAAACAACCTAGAAAACTCCATGGAGTCCCCAAGACCCTGGAGGACAGGGGTGACATGGGCTATGTGGGAGGGATTAAATTTCCTGGAATTCTGTGCACGTCTAAAAGAACTAGGCTAGGAGTCTGGAGATGAAAATGAGTTGGAGTCCTCCCAGAACCGTACAGCATATAGGAAATGGGAGTTGTTTGGGTGTATAGAAGGAGGTGAGGGTACACTTCATTTTATGAGGTGCAGAAGAATGAGCCTGGGGTACATTCAAGAATGGCAGCTTTTTTAAAACGAATAAACATACAAATAAGTAAATGGAACAATCTGTTGAGACTAACTCTCTTTGTGGGCCATCTGGTTCCTATCAATTAGCACACACTTATTTTATTTGATCTTTTAATAGGCAAGCTGGCAAAAGGCTCCTAATGCAACTATAATGTGAAACTGTTATGGAACATACATAAAATGTATACCATGCAGAACTTTAAAAAGGAAAAATTATAGCACATGCTTGTGAATAGAACACAAATGTAGTCATCTGTGTATGTGTACATATATACCCGTACAAAGGTATACAGCGATCTAGTATATCTGTAAGTATCTGAAACATATTATATACAAATATATACTTCTATAAAAATGTGTGTGCATCTGTGTGTTGGTTGACAACATCCTAGATGGTGTCATGGATAAGTCAAGGGAATACAGTGAGCTATGGCCCAAAAGTGTACAACGTAGTTTACACTTAAATGTTCTTAAAAGCTAAAAACACAATAGGTTTTGGTGAAGAAAAAATTATCTATCTTTGCTGTTTTTAAAATTCCTCATTTGAAGTGATTAACTTCCACTTAGCAAGTATACACTTCATACCATCTTTCACCAATAATTTTTCCATATTTAGAGCTTCTTCCTATTTTTCTTAATTGTTTTAGGCATTTAATCTCAAATTATTTTCACCTAAGTTTAATTTTGTTAAAAATACTGAAGTCTTTGAAAGAATTGCTTTTTAAAATCCAATATGTATTGTGTGGCTGGATTTTCAAACTACTCAGGTCCCTTGGAGTAATGGCACCCTCTTCTACTGTTCCTTGAAAGCGTATACAGAGCTTGCACTGGGCTAGCACATTAACTGACCTCAGCTTGTACCAGTCATACACTCCCATCTGTCAAGAATTTAAGAAGTTCTTCAGTGAATGGATAGATATGGTAGTTGTAATATAGAATATTGTGTTAAGGGGAGTTCAATGTAATTTCATAAGTTGGAAGTTTGCCTCAGACACTTAAAGATGAGTTCAGAACATAAAACATTATCATTTTCTCAGAATCATGTTAGTTTCATATATTGATTGATTGAGAATTATTTTTCTATTTAGTAATAGGATTATGTAATTTAAAACCATTGGAATATAATAAAATACATTAACATTACCATTCTATGGAACATAATTTAAAATTCTTTTTATGTTTCAGAAATAAGTTCAGAATCATAGTTTTCCAGGATGATAATTATAAGAACTACTTCTATTTATCATGTGTATATATATATATATATATATATATATATATATATATATACATATTACATACAAAAATTGAGCTCAATTTGTACAGCTTGTTTAATAGATTAGGGAAATGTGTCCTCAGTCTTTGCAACGTACAGAAGCCCTCTCGTTTCCTCATACCTTCCATTTAATGGGGTGGAAGTTGTGTGCACTCTGAAGTTCTGACATTAGGATATTATTTTTTAATACACACAACCCAACTTAAAATTGTGGTCTTCAGATTAAAATTCCAACATCCAAGAATGTCTAATTGTGTAATTTATAATTCCTTCTGCCACGCCTATCCTTAAATGATAATAGTCTCCTCTGATTTGGATGACTGCAGATAACAACACCTCTTAGGAGCAGAATTTACCTGAAACTTTGGTCAAAACTTTAGCCAAACAATGAATTTTATAAGGAGTTTTTTAAACTAAGTTGTAGCCTCAGCTATTTCCAAATATTTGCTTTTAACCACCATAAAAACACAAATGTACTTATTATTAGAGAGTCATAGATAGTTGGTATCCCTCTTTAAAAATAGGGTAATTGAAGGAGAGGTTCTTTGACAAAATTGCAGGATTGACAGCAACCCAAGCTGCCAGCATTTCAGGTCAAAGCTTTGTCCTACCACTTTCTCCTCTACTCTGCTATGTGATACTGGACATTGAAGTTAATTCACCTAAAAATTTCAAAACTTCCAAGATGCCAGCACACTGAGTGGAAATTCGTGATTTTCGAATGAAAGAGCTTTTGAGCCTAGGAATGAATGAACAGGAAAAGTGCAGCTGTGTTTAGAAAGAGGCTTTATATTAGTCCAAAGCAGAATTTATTAGGTTATTCCCTCTTAATGAGTCCCATATAATATGCTCTCAGTTAATAAACTAAAGATATCTTCACAGCTGTCAAACTGGCTGATTCTGACTGGGACTGATGTTAAACACTGGAGTGCCTGAGTCAAGCTAGCAGATATGAGGATAGAAGGAAATTTCCATGAACTGTATGGCACACATTTGCAGTCTTCAAAGAGCAAATAAATTGGTTGTTGTGGGATGCCAGTTTTCTCCTGCAAAGCAATGATTACAACTCTTACTTAGCAGAGGGCCTCTTGGGACCATAGTGGAGAGCATCAAAGCTAAGGCATTTGGCCTCTTCATCTTGCCAGCGATTTCACACAAGGTGTTTCTATGCCTGTCCTTGGGGGCCTAGGGTCAGGCAATAGTAACTGATCAATAAAATTTCCATTTGGAGGCAATTGGCAGAGGACCTGCAGATACGTCTAGAGTCTTAAGTAAGCCACTGGGCTGGGCAACGCTCTACTATCTTGCTCTTCCCTCACCAAGGAGGATTGATTGAACTGCAACTGCCTCCCACTGAAAATTAAGAATTACGGAAAATTGTTTCAAGTTAGAGGATCAAGAAGAGCATATGCTGGTTTTAGTCAAGAAATACGCTTTAGATTGAGAGACTTACACCATCAGCCAAGAAACCTCACCTGCTGCCCTCCCAACAGTGCTTGGTGGGTTTTGACTGGACTGTTACTGCACATTGCAATTCGTAATTATTCTTTGGCTTAGCTTCCAGCGTAAAAATTCTATAATAAATGATTAAACTACCTTTAGTTAGCCATATTAATTCGTTCTTTTTATATTATTGATGTGTGTGTGTGTGTGTGTGTGTGTGTGCGTGCTATAATATGTGTGTGGAGATAAGAGGACAACTTGTGGGACTCTGTTCTCTCCTTCTACTGTGTGGGTCTCAGAGAGCGTCCTCAGAGCTCCTGGCTTGGATGCCAACATTTTATCAGCTGAGCCATTTCACTCACTTTCTCCATTATTCCTAAGACTCCCTTTTCCTTACACAAATGGCTTGGATCTTTCTTAAGCTTCTTTGTTAATATGCTTTATATTTTTAAAATGCACTACAGTGATTTAAATATTTAGCATATGAAATTCTCACACTGTTGATTGCTGTATGGCATTAATTTTTAGTGGGAGCTCTGCTTTATTCAACTCCACAGTTTTGGACTCACACAATCCCTTAGCAAAATAAAGTACCTACATATTCATTGATTTAAAACTTATGTGGGGTGTAGCATGTGAGATTTGAGAAGCTTAAAAATATCTAAGAGTATAAAGTCTTGATTTTACACTCTTAAAAATAAGTCAAGAAAAATGAAAGTCGAATAAAATTTATGAATTTCTTCAACAGTCTTGCTGGTGAAAGACACAATAAAATGATAGATGTATATGTAATGAACACATAAATATCTACAGAGAAATTGTTGACTGTATCAAAATATAAGGTTCTAATTTATGCATGCATGTACACGAGGAATATAACTAATCTTAAATGTGACATGCATAGCATTTTCATTAATGTTAATCACACAAATGTCTTTAAAATGTTCTTATTCCTTTGATGATGTGGCTGACACTTTCCAAAAGCTTGATTTTACCCTGTAGAAGGTTAAGACTAGCTTTTTTTTTTTGTAAAACAAAGCAAGCTAGTGAGTGCTAAATCATTGTTATATTGCATAAATATGCAATCAATTTGATAAAGTGATTTGAATAACCCTTACTTTCTAAAGCAAAGTAACATTCAGCATGAACATATTTAGTAAAGGTTATAGAAAAGATGGCAAACTATTTGCCATGTTTGGCCTGGTTACTTAAATTTCATATCCACTGTGCACATAAACAGAAGTCTTCAGTAATATAAATAATGATAAATTGAGTGGGTTTTAGAGCCACTTAATTTGAGCACTGCACTTCCAGAGAAAAATATTTTAACTTCATTATTCACCAGAGAGGAAATTGTATGAATGAAAAACACTTACATCTGAATGAAATACATATGACTTAAAAGGAATGTTTGCAGACATGACATCCAAGGCTGGTCTTCTTAAAAGAAACAATAAAAATTAAATTAACCATTTACCTAAAAGTGGATTCCTGAATTTAGCACTTCAATTAAATCCAAACATGAGAGAAGATGGTCAAAATCTATTTGGTTGGATCTTAGGGTATAAATAACTTTATGATAATTTTATATGAGAATGTTTTGTTTAGTTCACTGAGGCCTAACAGAAGGCATTAAGTATATCTGAATGGACAGTGGCATAATCATTTTCCAAAAATATTTTTATTTATGTGTATGTGAATGCGAATTCCACAATGGGTGGTCTGCAGAGTCCAGAAGAGTGTGTCAGTCTCTGGAGCGGGGGGTGGGGGGTGGAGGGTGGGGGGGGTGGGGGGTGGGGGGGTTACAAGCAGTTGTGAGCTGCTGCACACGAATGCTAAGAATTGAGCTAGGGCCCTCTTGCAAGACCAGAGAACATTCTTAAACACTGACCATCTCTCATGTTAAACCAGCCCCCAATCATGTTAAAGAAGTTGATGTCATGGCAATTAAATGCAACACATGATCCTGGATTGACTCATGAAAGAGAATAACAGGAAATGGAGAGGCAGATTTAAGACTGTGTTCACTTCCTGGTGTGGACTCACTCTGTCACTGTGGTCGTGAGTGGGAAAGTCACTGCAAATTTGGCAAACTCAAGTTGCATAAGTAAAGGGACATCCTATCTGCCCTTTCAAGTTTTAAAAAAACAGCTTCTTAGGCACACATGGTGACGGGAGAGAAATAAAGCGTGTCTGAGAAAAGAGCATTTGTAGACTTTAGATCAAGGGACACAGGAATTCTCTGTAATTTTTCAAGTTCTTTGGAACATTCTGAAACGATGTCAAGTGAAAAAAAAGTTTAAAAGAAACAGGTCAATGACATGGAATTGGGTAGTAACTGGCTCTGTGAGAGCATGAGCCTGTTATGGTGAAAAATATGCGTTAGTATCTTTTAGCAGAAACTTGTGAGGAAGCAAAGCAAAGCTTTACACGTCTGTTTTCCAAGTCAGCAACTTCACTTTGTGTTCACTCCATCTGTCATAAACAGTCATATCCATACACAAATAACTATTGTAATACTGTTTTGTATTAGAAAAAGAGCAACTTCATTTTCACATTTAAAATGAGTCAGCCTAATAAGAGGAGGCAGAATTTAGATATGTGACTATAAGGATGTCTTCACCTGGAAAGAATCCTATACATATAACGTAAAAAAAACCCAATAATGTGAGGTTAAATACCATTTATTTTGCATACTATTATGTTAAAATATGTTTATATTCAAGTCAAACAGAGGTTGGAAACACCTAAAATCAGGTCTTGGTTGGGATCCCACCACACTGACCTTGGGAAGGGGAAGAAGAGAAAAAGGCAAGGAAAGCAATGCCATGTGCCTATCCTAAACAGATGTATGTGACTTATAAAACATCAACATATTTAATTCAAAAATAAATAGTGGAGAGAGACTGTAGACTGAAGATATGGTCTGACATTAGGAGACTATTACGTTAAAATACATGAAGTAAATAATTTTCACTACTTTCACCAATACATTTCTATATAATGACACTGCCTTCACTATAAGACGTCTTCTAAAACCCTAGATCAAAGGTCCTAATACAAAACCAACTTATAAAAACAAATATAAGAAAATATCATTACAAGCAGATTTTTTAAAATGATATATGTTCAATGTATTTTTCCCTATTGTCATCCCATTAAAGTAATATTTTCTAGGTCTTGGTAGAATCCTGAAATTCATTAGCAGTTTTACTCATGACATTTTAAAATTATTCAGATGGTCATGCTTTCACAACTAAATTGGACTGAAAGGCTACAGAGGATTAGTCTATATACCATTTAAAAAATTCATAACTATTGAGGATATTTTAAGTTAAAAATCTTCAATGAATCAAATCGCAATGAATTGCATATGGTAATTGCACAAATAATATTTTTAATGTATTATATTATGAATTGGCCATACAAACCACCAACAAGAACAAAAGCGCTCCAAATAATGTAAAATACTTTGTGGTCTTATGTTTATATTACATTAGTTGCTAGTAGCTCCAATTTTAGCTGAGACAGAAATAAACAGTTACACTGTGACACTGTTAGAGAACAGGGTCTTAGAAGACAAGGCTTATGGGTTGTTTTCAGGTAGGAACAAGATAAAGTCAGTCAGCCCCCAATGTCTAGATGTTTAGCAAGAAGAAAAAGTGAAGTCTAAAATTTAAATAAAAGTCGCTATTTACTAAATCATTGTTTTTTTAACATATCCAAGTACATTCATATAAATTAAAAAAACGAATCCCCCAAACAGTTGGCTATTACTTGAAATACAGAAGCATCTTAATAAAACAAACAAGCTAAGTCCTTCATTGATTACAATTTTTTCAGTTCAAGTTAATGTTAACAGCTCCTCTTAGAGTCTGACAGCGATGTGGGTCCACATATCACCACTCCGCTCACATCAGAAATGTGTGCAACTCTTCTTAAGGCTTATGCTTAATGCTCTCCATATCAACAAATGAAAGGCATGAAAATAGATTTAGATTTTAAGGTGGATTAAATAATTTATTTTATCCAAAATATTTAATTAATACATCTATCATTTATTTGTATGTATTTTATCAGATGCCAGAATTCAGTCTGCATTTATACTATCCCATATTTCTCTTTGCTTCAAAAGCACTTACTGATCTGTTATCTGGCATTTTGACAACACAAGCACACTTAAAAATAAGCTGATTTTATAAATGTATATTTTTGATTTTATTTCTCAGTGATCCTGCATAACTGTTACTGATCTACCTCTCTTAAAAACTTTAAACAATATGTCATACAATCTTGCTTAATCTGTAATAATACTATTGAAAATTATTTAAGAGTAAGATGGCTTTCTTTGAAAGTTACAAGGAAGGGAATGTAAGATACTACATACATTAGAATGGTCACCGTAACAGGAGTCAGCGTGCACATCATGTTTTCATCAGGGTTATCTGAAGTATTTGCAGTTACAGAGTTACAGTAGCTGAAGAGCACATTATGTAGATTATGTAGTATGCTTATTTTTCATTGATTCCTAAAGCACTATGCTCAATATACATACATCTATCTACCTATCTATTTCATGATTGGAGCAGAGACGTTACAAGATCATGCTGCCATTCAAAAGTAAGGTGCTGTATTTTATTATAATTGACTGGCATCCAAAATGTGATATATTGCTATGAAAATGCAACGTTTTCATAGATCAGCAATTATGAATTGCATTGGTCACAATGAAATGGTATTGTATTTCATACAAATGGAAATGGTTTATCATAAATATATAGACCAATATATAACATTGAAGAACAAGAAACAGAAAGGAAACAGCGCTCTCGCATAAAGGTCAATTCGCTTGGCTGCTGTAGGGATGACAGGCTTGGCAGGCGGAGGCTTCTTGTTGTTCTTAGCCTGTGATTTCCCAAGTCCATTGTTGACTTCAATGGGTTTCCCATAGCAGTCATAATTGGATAATTCAAAATCTCTTGGTAAGCTTCCAACAATGCTGAAGTCATTGGATCTCAGATCAGACTTGGAAGTACAAACTTTTTTGCATCTGGTCTCACCAACCTAAGCATAGAAATGAAACATGGTGTAATAGAATTTTTAGAGTCATAAAGCCTACATCTCTTCAAAAAGATATTTTAAAACGGATATTACACATTAGCAGGGATAAAAGTCAACTGATGATTCCACCAGACAAATTAAACATTTCAGAAATCATTAAGCATTTCAGAAGGTTCTGATATTTTGCCCAAATAACAAGGCTCATACCACTGAATGAACTTTTTTTTTCAAATTGTTTTATAGATAGAAATAAAGCATGAATCAACATTGATTTAGGTTACTATTGGGGTTGTAAGACTTTTCTCAATTTAAATACTAAAAAATAAAAATCTTTCCTTAGTCCAATATGGGGTGTGTTTGCAGAAAACATTATTCTAAGTGTTAATTTGGTACCTTCATCTTTGCTGTCCTTTTTCTGAACAGAATTGCTGATTAATAAATGATGGAGCCTTTTTTTCCTGCAGTGAGACTGTCAGCCTCTGAATCATAGCCACATAAAGTGCAGATTGCTTAAATATCTAATCACATCAGCCAGGAAAGCATAACTTCAGTATTTTAACAATCACATGAAAAAGGATTCCCAGAAGCTGCCACTCTCCCACACTTAATTCCTTGGAAACTCTGTGACATTTTGCATGTCTCTCATGTTCAGGACAAGTGCATGTGTACCACACGTGTTCTAGAAAAGGGATTCACGATGACACAGCTGGAGGAGTATGATCAGGTTCCCTCCTATGAAGAATCCTCAAGGTTCCTTCAACAAGTCATGGCTCACCCACTAGTTTGAGGGTCTCTTTTTTTGTTCCATTAATTAGAGGCTTTACACACACTTTCTTTGTTGTTTTGAACTCATTATTAAATAAAATGCATATATGACAAGACAGAAGATTTTATAATAAAATGACACCTGCAACAGCTACAATTTCATAAGTCAGGAAATGAACCACATAAGTAAGATAGTAATCCTGCCCAACACATTCCTAATTTGGCTGTTCGAACCCTGAATTCATCACTTTTCCATTGTTTCTTTCCACAATCTCATTTACTCTCGTGGCATACACTGTCACTTCTGCAAAGTGCTGATAACAGAAATGAGGCCGCATAAAGATAAAGCTGCCAGGAAGAACAACAAAAACCTGCTGATAAAAATGTAATATTTGCAAATTTAAACTCAGAGGTTTTGTTTGTGCTTCATGTAAAAGCAAATAATTTTGTATAAACATCTAGAACTGAAGATAAGATATCTTCTATAGATGATAAAAAGATGTTCAGAGGAAACAATTTGGACAGATTTTACTGAATCAAAATCATTGCTAATTTTTAAAGCACATCTTTACCATAAAGAAACTGCTCCCATGATCAGTCATCAGCTTTTGTTTATGAAATTATTGAAAATTGTGGGCATGGGGCCTGTTTTATCTTTTATTCATAAAACCATTCCATAAGGCAAGCGCTAAGTGTTAGGAAAAGAATTGTAGTAACAACAGAGGGTGTGCAGCAGGTTTTATTGAATGGAAAGAAAAACATATAAGATACATTAATTGACAAAATATTGAAAACTAACTAAGACAGCACCAACTTTTTGTTTTTATGGAGAGGAGCCCAAAGCCAGGTCTGTAGATAAAAAACATGATTTTGCATAAGGGTCACAATTATGTTTTCTAAAAACTCTCCTACTGAAGACTGGACTAGAGTTTTTGTGATGTTAGTCATACTATTCCTTAGCAAGCACACTATTATTTTTTAAATTAACCTTTAAGTTTTCTATAATTCTAATTTTATTATGCTTCTCTTGTTATTTAGAGTAAAAATTAGTGACATATCACCTGACTGAAATTACTTGGAAATTTGCTGTGTTTTGAAAAGTAAAATATGTTGAAACAAGTGAATTATGAATCTAAAGCCATAATTCCATATGTATTTTTTCATAAAAGTACTGAGTTCAAAAGGTAAGCATTAATATTTTTCTATTTGTATTTTATTTCATGTGTTACTATGTACCAAATTTATGAACTTACCAAGCTATAAATTATTGTAAACTTGTTGGGAATATTAAAAATAACCTATTTGGGATCACATGTTATTGACAGAGGGATGACAATGAAATGTCAGGATGCTCAACACAGACAGAGGGATGACAATGGAATGTCACGATGCTCAACACAGACAGGGGGATGACAATGGAATGTCACGATGCTCAACACAGACAGGAGGATGACAATGTCAGGATGCTCAACACAGACAGGGGGATGACAATGTCAGGATGCTCAACACAGACAGGGGGATGACAATGTCACGGTGCTCAACACAGACAGGAGGATGACAATGTCAGGATGCTCAACACAGACAGGGGGATGACAATGGAATGTCAGGATGCTCAACATAGACGGGGGGATGACAATGTCAGGATGCTCAACACAGACGGGGATGAATGGCAGGATGCTCAACACAGACAGAGGGATGAACGGCAGGACGTTTGACATTGGCAGAGAACTGACAACTAAATAGCAGTCGATTGTGGTTTCAAGATGCGATGTGCATATCTCCCCACAGTGTGGGAGTCCCAGTGCCCCTGTTTGCATTTCTGAAATTGAGAAATAAATGCATGCAGCAGGAGCAAAGGAGCTTTTTAGTCTTTCTGAAGGAAACTCAATGTGCAGAAGCATATCCTACAGTCCCCTAACTCTGCTCAGTGCCAGGAGCTTCTGAAGCTTGGATGGCAACAAAGACTCAGGTAAAATGCTGGGAAAGGGAACTGCAATTTCTCTGAAAAAAAGGTTTTCTCGGTGCATAATGAAAATAAGCAAAGGGTTGAAGCACTTATGGTGTCCTTGACCTCTAAACACAGCTCTCAGCAGGCTAACATCGGGGCCATGCTGGAAAACATAGACCAGTGGGGTGACAGATAAAAAAGTGAAGAGAGGAAAGGTAAGAAAAGCAGACTAGTGCCCTGACAGCCATCTTTAATCATCTGAGTCAGGGGAGGTGCAGAAGAAGTAAACACAGACGGTTTGGAGAACACAATGGACTTGGTTCCAGGAAGAAAGCAGCCTCCGTCTTCTTTTCCTCCCACTCAGTTCCATGGAAACCCTGGTTTTATATTAAAAAGACTTTAAGAGAAGCAGCAGCTGGAGGCATAGAAATGAATAGTGGTCTAGAAAGGAGAAGACATACTTAAAGAAGGAAAAGGTAATAAGGGAAGAAGGAAGAAAGAAGGGAGGGGCAGGGGGAAGAGGAAAGGAGGAGAAGGAAGAAGACTATCATGATAAGGACCACTATAAAAGTTCAGGACAGAGGCCAGACTCTGAGCTTCTAAACCCAGGGAGTCACACATGGTAACAAACTCTTTCATTTTCTTTTGCCTTACATGATTCTGATTTGGAGCTGAAGATGGTGGTCTCTCTCTTTCTCTCTCATATATATATATGAAAAGCCTCCAAGGGAGACTGCTCTGTCTAAAGAAATGGCCAAAAAGGAACAACCCAATGATGGAGAAAATGTTGAGTCAATGACCTATCACCTATTCCAGTCAAATGATACAGAAAGATCCTTTCTAGACACACCAACAAAAGATGTGGGAGCTGCCATCTTTCTGTAATAACAAGGTCTACATCCCCACAGACATGGTGGGAGACAAGTCCATTGATGGCCAGGAGTCTCTTTTCTGAACATCAGTAACACAGTGAACTACCTGTTTAGGTGCAGACTAGTAGCAAGCAATTAAACCTGACAGATAGTCTTCCTCCACACAGGAGTGATACCTTAGAATCCTGAGTTGAGTGAAAGCCAAGCAATCACAGGATCCCCACATGCTGTGTCTGTGGACCACACACACACTCACACACAAAACAAACAAACAAACAAACAAAAAAACCTGACCCACCCCCCTCCACCATCTCTACCCAGTAGGAGAAATGAGCCTTCCCTTACCGATGTGGATTCCCTCAAGGCAGTAATGTGTCAGAACACTCCCTGCCCCTGCTAGGACAGGCAAAACCACTAAAACAGAGCTTTAAACATGATTCAGAGTGTCATAATATGAAATGTCTGGGATTTGGCAGCCATTCTAGGGAGTATCTCAAACTGAATGAGAAAAAATGATAAATGTCAAATCTTAAAAAATCAGGAAAAATACTAAAGCATCCATGATTAAAAAAAAAAAAAAAAACCACTTCAGAGAGCTATTACCAATATGCCAGTGAAAACCTAGACTATCTTAGTAAGAAATAGGAATTTCCACAAGAAAATAAAGAAAATACACACATACTAAACAAGTGGAAGTTTGAATCTGAAAAGTTAGTGAAAAGCTATACAAACCATGGCTGGATAAATTGGAGAATGCAAGGAAGAACAGATGAAGAATCGAAGAAGGGTGAGGTCTAGAAGACACTGCCTTTTAATTCTAAAGAAGGCAATTGTATTAAAATCTAGATGAGTTTCATTACCTATCTGAAAAATAATTGGAATGTTTAGTTCCCCTGGAAAAGCATAGGGGCAGAAGAAAGTGGCATCATACTTGTTAGGTGCTAAATGAAGCTAACTGCTACCCTATAGTCCTATAACCGAAGAGAATAGCCATAGAAACCAAGAATAAAATAAGCACTCTCAGAAAGTAGAAAACAGAGTTTACCGGCACACTACAAAAAATGGTGAATAAAGGAGTTCTGTAGAAATAAAAAACAATGAAATATAACTTTGGACCACTGGGGTATAAGGAATATTTACTACAGTAAATACACACACACATATGCACACATGTGTACACACACATACATACACACATGCACACTAGCAAATGAGGGACTGCAGAGTCAGCGGAAAGGACTGGTGAACAAGAAACTCTAAAGAAGACGTTATCCAATCTGAGCAACAAACTAGTAAGATGATTCAATCTTTAGGTCATAATAAGTTGTGTCTTCATAATATAATACCTTAATCAGCCATTAAAGCCATAATATAATATCTAAAGCCATTATAAAGGCACACACATAAAATATAGAAAGTTCAAGATGGAATTCTGCAACTTTCTCAGTATCCCATGTTAATATAGGAAGCAGAAAACAGAACGAAAATTAATAAGAAGTAAAAACAAAGGAATATGGAGATCTCAAAGTACCAATCATTATAATAATTTAACAGCTGAATACAACCAATTAAAACTTAAGAGATTGGTGGAGTAAAGTCTGTACAATTCTGCCATCTACATGAAACTTGTTTCACATATGTTATAGACATGATTGATGGCCATAGAAGAAGAGGGGGTTACAGCAAAGGACTTAAGTCATGACACTGCATTGATGAAGCATTTCTCCTTCAGGAGCAGTGATACAGCATAAAAAGGTCATATGGCATAAAGAAGCTTCTCTCAATGTGGAAGCTATGGATAGGCAGAGCGTTGGGGTTTCAAGCTTTGAAAATTAGTGCACTGAGTTAAAAAGACAAAAAGGGGCAAAACAAAAACAGCCACAGATATGCAAAATAGGAAGAATTAGTTTGCTATTCTTTCCAAAAATTCCATGTGTAGCATGTTTTCTAGAATTCCAGGTAGGAGGGCAGTGGGAGTCAGCGCATAGTGCCCCATGGGGCCAGAACATGAACAGAATAGGCAGTGTTCACAGCTGTGGGATGGCTAGAGCTATTGGTCTCCTGTAGAGTCTATAGCCTTGTGCTCCACATAAATGGCCTTCTGGCTGACTTTTCTTCTAAAGAGTGAACATCAAGCAGGACTCCGTGGGTGAGTGCACACAGTTAATTTGTTAAGCAGCCAGTTGCTCTTATGCCCATGATATGTGACAAGTCAGGGCTAAGGGGAGAAAGCCTATCCTGTTCTTCTTTAGCCATGATGGCTGGGCTAGACAGACCCTTAACAGTGTGTAGAGATTCCCTGAGGGCCAGCCATCTAGCTATAGCTGACAAACTATGGGAAGCTGCCTAACTCAGTGGGAAAATGAGAGTCACCAGCCAACAGCATGACTCTTCAAGTCTCAGCTGGATAAAGGCCTGTTCAGCCCCATAAGTCCCGCAGCTTCTTACTAAAGCTTTTCAAATGAGGACCAATAAAGAAGCATACATTTTGAGAACATCTCCCCATTCAGTGATGAGCACCAAAGTGCAGCTGTGATTTTAAACTCAGTGGAAAGTTTTCAAATTGTTAAGATACCAGATTTTCCTAGGTAGTCTTGACATGTCTTATGTGTTTTCTGTAAACACTTCCAAAAACATATGCTGAACTCAGTTTCTTTTCACCTATAGAAAATAAATGCCAGTCCCACCGTTTCTCTCTCACAGTGTCTCTTTCCTGGCACAGAAGAGGATGGGTGACCCAATCACTTCCATGGTTGATTTCAGTCTTACCTGCAAAGTGCTGATATGAACAGGAGTCCCTGTTCCATTCACAGTATTCTTCTTTGCTGCATTTCCACCTTTCCCATCTGCTTGCTCAGCCTTGGCAATTCTGGCCTTTTCGGCTTCAACCCTTTTGGGATTGTTCAACATCACCTGGACAACAGCATACTCCACCAGGGAAGCAAACCCGAAGAGCAGACAGGCAATGAGCCACACATCCAGCGCCTTCACGTAGGACACTTTGGGAAGCTCCGCTGCAAGTGTGGTGCACTCTGAGGCCAAACTGAGCACTGAGAAGATGCCTAGCAACAGACGGAGAATCAGATGTGTTATATCTGTGAATCGCTTTACAGCCGTTGGTCCCATTGGTCATTCACTAAAATTACTCTCTGATGACTGTCAATAGACAGGATGAAACCCTTAAGTGTCTGTACAGATCTAAGACAAACAAAATATATATGGTACTCTGTGAAGTAGTAATTGTGTTTGGAAAATGTTTGTAAATAAGTATCATTTTAAAAATAAGTAAATTTAAACCAAGGTTTGGAAGCACAATGTGAACCTTATTTGAGGATCAGTGATATCAGGAATCATTCAACAGTGTCTCTGAGGGAATGACAAAGTATTGTGATTAGACTGGTTGTTTGACTTTGCAACTTTTTTTAAAGAGAGATTTTTATTTGTAGGAGGAATGTTCACCCATGAACAAGACTAGAGCCTTCCTGCTCATTTCAGAAGAAAATCTCAGAAAAGGAATACAAAAGAAATGCTATAGGCAATACTAACTTCAGATGGAAAACCAGCATTCTACATAAACACACATGTAATCAACATAAGGTAATTGAGTTTATATAATGTATACCAATTTAGGTAATCATGGAACACAAAAGATGAATTGGTGCAATTACAGGTGTGTTTCTCATCTCTTTGTCACTCTTCCTCTCTTCCTATCATCAGGAGGGATGTGGTGAAATATAACTTGCTGGCATAGACACAGAACACACTATGACTAAAGAAACCTCCAGTGATGTCATCAGAGAGATACAATCAGCCACAGTGGGCACAGTGAGTCCACCTATTCGTTGTTGTTTCTTTGTTATTTTTGTTATTGTTTTCCTTAGAACCTCACCACCTTTTGGAACAATTATTTGATTGGTGTCTAACTATTTCAGGCAAAATATTTGTGAGTTGTACGTTAAGGAGTTAGCATAGCTCTCAATGTTTTTTTTTTACCTCTAAGTAGAATATTAACATGAAAATCTAGAATGCTATCATTGATTGCCCTAAATGACTGTCAGTTGTGCCCATGAGCAACCTCCTAACTGCTCTCTCCTTGTTTCTACCTTTCCCTCATCAGTCAGTTCACAGTAAATTGGGCAATGATTAAAGTTATAACTGATCAAAATTGGCATCTAGCCGGGCGGTGGTGGCTTACGCCTTTAACCCCACTCGGGAGGCAGAGCCAGGTGGATCTCTGTGAGTTTGAGGCCAGCCTGGGCTACCAAGTGAGTTCCAGGAAAAGGCACAAAGCTACACAGAGAAACCCTGCCTCGAAAAATAAAAAAAAAAAACAAAAACAAACAAACAAAAAAATCGGCGTTTAATCATAAAAAGCCTTCAAGAGCTTCCTGTTTTATTTGGGTAAAAACCTTAACAACAGAGAGCACTAAGAGATGTCCAGGCTTTACTATTACTAATGATCAAGACTCAAGTCCATGTTTTCCTCTCTCCTAGTAACAACACGAATTGATTTCATTCCTCCACTTTCTTTATTTAGTCTGAACTATCTCTTCTAAAGGTTTTTATCTGACAAGCACTTGCTCTCCCTTAAATCACTATATTATATATCATACTTATTTGGTGTCTGCTTCCTTGCAAGGAAATATAAATGCATTAGAGCTAAGATGTTTTTAATCTATCTTACTAACAATTGCTATTCATTTTTATGACTATATTATCATCTTCTTGGTACCCAACAAATAGTTACCACAAAACAAATACATTTTAAATATCCAAAAGTGCCTTGTCAGCTATATCAGAATATATAGTTAGTAACTGTAATGAATATAGATATATACTATTACATATACAAATATAACACTAATATTAATACTAAATGTAGTGCATATTTATTATATATATTAAACATTACATGTACATAACTTCTAGGATATACATATGTGTGTGTGTAAAACTTGGCATTTCATCAATTCCCTTCAATAATTTCAGAATGAGATATACACAAAAGCTTTTTGAAGTAAAAATAAAACCTAAACGTAGCAGGCCATCACTTGGGAGGCCATGTATACCAGAGCTTTTTTTACGGTGAGGTCCTGGTGAGATTCACAAAGCACACAAAATGGAAAATTCTCAAACATTCCTACACACATTCTGATGGCACTAATGTTTATATTTTGACATTTACCTACTTTCTTTACAGAAAGAGTTCTTGCTTATTTTCTCACAAAACACTGTTTCATGAAGGGAAAACACAGGTTACTTTGGATGTAACCCAAGATTACACATATGCAAGGCATGTTCTTTTTTTGTTTTTTTTGTTTTTCGAGACAGGGATTCTCTGTGTAGTTTTGGTGCCTGTCCTGGATCTTGCTCTGTAGACCAGGCTGGTCTTGAACTTACAGAGACCCGCCTGGCTCTGCCTCCCTCCTGAGTGCTGGGATTAAAGGCGTGCGCCACTGCCGCCTGGCACAAGGCATGTTCTTTACCACTGGCCTTTCACCTCTAGCTGGAGCAAATACCTATGAATATTTAAACAAATGCAATTTTCAAATAACTGGATAGTCGTGTTTATCACCAGTCTTGAAAATAAAAACTTGTAGCACATGAAAATTAAAAGGAAAGAGAAATACTGTGGATGACTGATTAATAAATAAAACACTGATTGGCCAGTAGTCAGACAGGAAGTATAGGCAGGACAAAGAGAGAGGAGTGGTCTGGGAAGTGGAAGGCTGAGACAGAGAGATGCTGCCAGCCACCGCCATGAGAAGATGTTAAGATACCAGTAAGCTACGAGCCATGTGGCAACTTATAGATTAATAGAAATGGGTTAATTTAAGATATAAGAACAGCTAGCTAGAAGCCTGAGCCATTGGGCCAAACGGTTTAAATAATATAAGCATCTGTTAAAGTGGTGGCGCACGCCTTTAATCCCAGCACTCGGGAGGCAGAGGCAGGTGGATCTTTGTGAGTTCGAGGCCAGCCTGGGCTACCAAGTGAGTTCCAGGAAAGGCGCAAAGCTACACAGAGAAACCCTGTCTCGAAAAAACCAAAAAAAAAAAAAAGCATCTGTGTGTTTATTTTATAAGTGGGCTGCTGGACTGCGGGGATTTGGCAGGACCTGGAGAAACAGCTACAGAGAAACAACACTTGAATGGCCCTATCTAGTGATTTTCTTAATAATAGAGCATCTTATGACACTGAGATGCCATTTAAAGATGAAAATATACTTGGACAAAATGTATCATCAAGTGGCCTTGTCATTGTGTGAATATCATAGTGTATCTACACAGATCTATATGGGAAAGCCTGCTATATGTGTAGGTTATGTGGTACACACCATCACGCATGCAGCCATTACTGATGAAATATGAAGTAAGTAGTGCATGATTTCATCTCCTCTGAGCCTTAGAAGCACATTATTCAGAATAATTTCCACCAAAATGATTATTTGTTTTGAACTTTGGCATTACTGAAGATTTCATATTTTAGTGGTGCATGAATATATCCAGTCAATAAGTACTTACTGGAAACATAGAATAAATCAACTCCTGAAAAATTCTCAGAACAGGAAAATAAAAACTTAATTGCATAAACACTGAGAAAATATAGATCAGCGTGTGTCAAATACTGAAGGAAGCCTCCCTCAAAATAACAGGCAGTCATCACTTCTAAACTCCCTGTTTCAAAGTAGTTGGTAATGCACTCAGCATATAAGGGTACAGTTTAGTATCCCTTTTTTTGAAATGCTTTGACCACAAATGCTTCCAATTTCAGAGGTTTTACACTTTGAATTATTTGTATATATTTTATATGATGTCTTAAGGATGGAACCCAAGTCCAAAAACACTCATATGTATTTCATATCCACGTACACCTTAAACAGGAAGCCTGAGGATAGTTGACTCGTTTTTAATACATGCTATTTTTACTATGCTCTCCCGTAAGTGAAAAGATGTGCAATTTTCTACTTATTGCATTTGGAACATTTGGAGCCTCACATTTTCAGGGTAGGATGCTCATCCAGGCCCCTCTGTCATGGTGGCAGAGAAGCAGGGAGGCTTACCCAGGGGCACCCTGGCAGCACTGGCATCAGGGTTGATCCAGAAAGAGAGCCAGGAAAGGACGACAATCAGCAGGGTTGGTGCATAAACACCCATCATGTAAAATCCAACCTGTCTTCGCAGGGTGAAGATGACCTCCACGCAAGTGTAGTAGCCTGTCAAAGGCAGAGAAGCAACAGGTACAAGGGTTATACCCACACGGAATCACGCCATAAAGACCTGCAAGGCACAGAACACTTCTACCCCTGGAAATTTCAGAAAGGAAACACTGCAAAGGGTTCTTCTTTAGTTGGCGACATTTTATAAAGGGGGTGGGGCATGCTTTCCTGACCTCCACCACCTCACCATGATACTGAGGAGCAGAGCTCACATGTTGCTCTGAGGCAGGTCTAGGCTTTAAATCTGTGTGGGAGTCTGCAAGCCTTCAACTTTCCCTCCACAGTGGCATTAGCACAGAACGTTCGCCTGCCTGTGAGACATGAGGCCTGAGTTAAGGCAGCAGGTTAATTCTAAGAGGAAACACTCTTAGATTGCATCTTGTCGGCCTAACTTTCAGACATGTGAGCCACATTCTGGAAAAAGGTGCCAGTCTGCAAGAGCTCAGGGGCATAGGGAACCCTGAGAATTTTAGGTAAGCATTCAAGTAAGCAGAGACCAAGGGAGACCAAGGACAAAAACTTCTAGTGACTGTACAAGGCTGTGAAGTGTGAAGTGTAGACGAATTTCTAAATGGTCTCATTAAACAAAAAACATGGAGCCAAATATAGGGGTGAAAGCCTTAGATCAGAGAAATAGGAAAAGTCACCAGCCAACCTTACCTCACCAACTCTGAAGCTTCCAAATGCGAGTTACTTCCTGTCTACCCACGCCTTTATTGCCTTGCTGTTCTGCCTTCTCATTGGCTATTTTAGCCCAGCTACCTCATTTCCTCTTCTTATACAGCTCTGTCACTTTTTGTCTATCTGTACTAACCTCCCGGTCTCTATGGCTGATACTGGGATTAAAGGTGTGTGTCACCATGCTTGGCTCTGTTACCTAGTGTGACCTTGAACACACAGAGATCCTACCAGTTAAGGGATTAAGGGTGTGTGCTGCCTTTCTCCTTGTTTACTTAAAATGGCTGGCCTTCCCCCACCCCCAACCTCCAGGCAAGCTTTATTTATTAACATACAAATAAAATATCACCACAGGGAAGATGGCATCTCTTTACCCTCTTTCCTCCTGCATGCCAAAGCTTACAAATTTCTACCTGGGAAAAGGATTTTTATTTCCTTATGCTGGGACAAATGCAGAATATCATTCTAGAACTTCCAAACACTAACTAGTCCCAAAATTTACTCATGAGTATTGGCAGCCTGGCCTGATGATGGCTTTTGTTGTCTTGTGGGAGGAAGGTCAGGGAGTTCTGACAATACTCCATTTGAAAAGCAAACCTACTTCAATGTGGAGGATTGTTTTTCAAATATTTTTGTGCTTTTGGTTAACAGTTTATATATAATGTCTATTGTTTGAAAGGCTTAATTGTTTTGAGCTAGTCACTCTGTTTAGCCCAGCTAACCTCAAACTTGTGATCCTTCTGCCTGAGTGTTCTGGAATTACAAGCATGCACCTCCACACCCAATGAAAATAATTTATTTAGATAAAAATGGCATTTACAATTGAATAAAAGTAAGATTATGTATAAATACCATAGGTTAAAAACCCTCCAGTTGTTTTTAGTTGACACTGTGCATAATTATTTTCAAATGTTGAGACAAACGAACAAACCATAAGTAAAATAATTATGGATAGAAGGATAATTTATGTCCCACTGCCTTATCGCTTAAAAAATATTTACCTAGTCACCTTAATTAGGAAAAACAAGCATGTTACACTCACTAAAATAATCTTGCTATCTATTTGGCAAGATTTCCATACAATAGAGCCTTAAATTTTGACTTAAAAAGGATATTCACAATCGTCTTAAGTTACATGAGAAAATAATTCTGCTCATATTATGATTATACCTAATGCTGTCTCAGGAAGATTGGAAAGGTGATAACATCAATATAGAACAAAAACAACTAGTGGGTAGGAATAGAAACAAATGTTAACTAATACATCGGAAATAAGACATGTAACTTTCTAATTTTAGTCTCATTAAACAAAAGCTATATAGTATATTGTTCACAGATTCCATAGGAAGAGGGGGAAAAGTGAATAAAATGTCCCCTTCTCTATCCCATCACCCATTTTAACTTCCTCCCCAATAACAAAAACATATGCTTCTAGCCAATGATCATTTGCAATACTTCAAAAACACAAACTTTCATAAGAACAAGAACTATTTCATACTTAAAAGTAATTGAATTAAAAAGGCTCACAGTGCTTCCTAAAATATAGTGCTCAAAATACCTTGCTTTGCAACAGTGTAAATTATGCAGGTAACTTTTTCATTCACCTGCTGCATATGAAAAGAAGAAAACGCATATGTATGTACCTCTAAGCAAATTATGTGTGTGTGTGTGTGTGTGTGTGTGTGTGTGTGTGTGTGTGTGTGTGTGTGTATGAAGCTTCTCCAGTCATTACATGTATAGTATATATAGTAATATAGTATATAGTCACTATAAAGCAGTGTGACTTAAAATAGTATAACTTTAAAAATTTAAATTTCACCTCACTCTGTTTAAAGATTGCCTGACTAAATGCTGCATGTCATGTGTTTTAAAGCATAGTTCCACCATGTACTTTCATAAAGGCACTCACTAGGGGACCTCATGAGCTGTCAATACATCTAGCAGTAAAATGCATGTTGGGTATTACAGTGATTTGCTTCATAAACTTTTATGAGAAACATTTCTTGATCTTTTTTGATCTTTCTCTAGTCTGTTATATTTATGAGAGGCAGGTGGGCAGTTAATTGATATAAATGTGCATTTAGAAATTTCAATTTACTCTCTATTTCCTGTGTCATTTTCTTTCATTATTCACTTAGGAGCCCAGTTTAACTATTTTCATTTTGTGTTCCCATATTCCTCACCTTCACTATCTGTTAGTCATGGAACAACATAATTTCAGTAAAGGTAATGCCAAGTCAGAATTTCTTTACAAATTAAAGTTTTGCCATGACTGTATACATACATATATATGTATACATACTTTTATACAAGTATGTATGTTTAGTATCACATGTATTTTGAGCTATTGAATTTTATCAAGTTTCACAAATATTATCCAAACAGTAATATGTTTTTCTTCTGATTTATATAAATATTGATAAAGAATCTGAAACGTGGTAAATGCCCGAAGTATGTTAGATACAACCCCATGCTGTCTACTGTAGCTAATAGGATTTTGTAAGGTCTGGGGGGGAGGGCAGGGGGAGCGGCGGAGGAGGGAGGACAGGTGAATCTGTGACTGATATGTAAAATTAAATTAAATTATAAAATAAAATAAAAAAATAAAGAAACGAAAATACCTCTCAAAGACCTTCACAGGATCTCTAGAGCATTCCTCTAAATCAGCACTTCTCAACCTGTAGGTTTTGAACCCTTTGGGGATCAAACCACCCTTTCACAGAGGTCATCTAAGACCATTAGAAAACATAGATATTTATATTCTAATTCGTAACAGTAGAATCATTGCAGCTATGAAGTAGCAACAAAACCAGTTTTATGATTGGGGTCACTACAGCATGAGGAACCGTGTTAGAGGATCAAAGCATGAGGAAGGTTGAGGACCACTGCTCTAAGGTGTTTCTTTGCAGCACATGTCTTTATTTCCTTCTAAGAAATAAAGAACTTTCCATTTTTTTACATTTAAATTCAGTAACTATTTACTATTTTATTTATGATATATTTTATATTTTACTTTAAGTTCTACAATAAAAGTATATAATCTTATCAATGTATTTGATATTCAACATCAGAATAAGTCAACAACAATAAAAAAATAAATTATGTTTACCACCAAACTTCCTAGTCTTGCATATATTTATTGTAGGACTGTGTATATGCAACTTGCTAGGTTCACTCTCATTTTAATGTGTTTTCCCTTGTTGATATCATAATAGCAGACTTTCATATAATATAAATGCTTACAAAAACATAACTTAGCTCCTATCTACTTCTGAGTACCTTTGTCATGACTTGCTTTCCAATACGGAATTGTAGGCAGCTTACAAGTTGAACTGATCATTGCTAATAATGGTACAATTAAGTTTTTGTATCGTTTAATTCCATATTGTTAAGTGAATTTATTAATACTACCAAACCGCCTCAGTGACCTACAGCTGATAATGCAGATCCCAGGGCTGAATACTATATGTTATGAGAGTAAAGGAATGACTTTTGTACTTCCTTCAAAAGTTCAATGTAATTTAATGACTAAGGTTAATTTGTTTTGCTTTTCAAAATTGGTTATGGCATGACCTAGACAAATAACACTATACAGGGAATATTCACAGATGTTCAGTTATCTCACACTCTTATTGCCTCTCATGTACACAAAGTTCAGTGATTTTTAAAATTAACAAGCCAGACAAATTGCCATGTAAATAAAACTGCTCAGAAGACAATGGATGAACACAGATAGATTATACTGTGCCATATTAAATGCTTAGTGCCAAAGAAAATCTTGTCAAAACTTGGCAACATCTAAGAAAACCATTACCTGGACTAGTTTGTTTCATGACTATATTCATTACAATATTTCATAACTATAATGACATATTGACAACTTCTTACCAACAGAATTACATGGAGAAAAGCAGATCTATTCTATAATTATAAGACCAAACTTCTTAAGTGAGTGTGGTTGTGGAAAAGCTTTTGACACGTGGTTATGAGGATACACTTCTTACAATTAGCTCATTTTCAGTCATCTCTCCTCTATTGGTTCCTTAGTCTATATTAAGTCTAAAACAAAACCTTGAGACCCAAGTTAGTTTTATTTTTTAAGACATCACTTACCAGTGCCCTTGTAGTATTTTGTACAGTTGCCATATTCGATATCTTCCTTTTTAATATCAAACTGAGGTAAAGCAATTTTTTCCAGCTGAACAGGATCTCCTGACTGCCAGATGAATCTCAAATCATCGGTTGTATAACCAACTATAGTAAATACATGAGCATGTTAGATTGAAATATGCTTATCAATGATTTCTAATTATTTTGCTAATCCATATTAAACATAGAAAAGGTAAAAAAAAAAGCATGACCTATGGTTATGGAATTATAATTTAAAAGTCACAGCAATTTAATCTATGGCCATGCACAATATCTCAACAAAGAATAACACGTCATCATTATACAGAAGGAATAAGGTTAAATAATCATCAACATCTGATGCATTCCTAGGTCATCATGTATAAAAGATCTCCTCTCTGTGTCAGCACTCCTAACTGCTATCAACAAAAAGCTGACAAATAAGATTCAAGCTCTCTGCATATGTCCATTGACAAAAAAGCAGGATGTACCTAAAGGTTTTCTTTTTTTGCTCTAAACTTTGTTTTTAACTTTTATTGATTCTTTGTGGATTTCACATCATGCATTCCAACCTCACATTTCTCCCAGTCCCCTTACATCCACCCTCTGCCCTGATAACCTCTCCCTGCACCAAAATAAAACAAAATTTTAAAGAAAAATTCAAAATGAGACAAAACAAATAAAATTAAACAAACCTAAAGTTTTAAAACAGGTATGGTTTTAAATAAATCACTACAATGTTCCTTGAAGGAATTTCACCAAGACGAAAGAGCAGTGGTTGTGTTCCAAGTGAACATTATTATAGCTTCATTAAACTAACCAAGAGTTCACGGCCTGGATTTAGGATATGTGGGTAAAACTCAGGACTATATCCTAGAACAACCTACCACTGGATCTCAAACACCTTCAGTTTCTAAAATCCTATACAGTGTATCAAATGAGTGCACTGAGTAAATATGGACTTATTTAAATTCTGATATATATATATATGTGTGTGTGTGTGTGTGTATGTGTGTGTGTATGTATGTGTGTGTGTGTGCATATATATGGTACTAAAACATTGCATAGACTTACAAAAACATAACCTCATTGTTAGAAAGAAACAAATATTAAAAGTTAGAATTTGTTTTAGTGCATTAAGAAAACAACAAATAACCACTAAATACCATATAATCTAACAAACATACACAGTTATTCATAGAAATAGCTTAATCTTTAAGCATCCATGTTAAGATTCCTTATGATATCAGTATTTATTTCTCAAGGTTTGTGACTTATTATTTTCTAAAGACAATCATCAGAGAAAATTAATTAATATTTTTATAGAAAATTACAATTAATAACATTTAGTATGTCTTTTATAAACTGAAAAATACAATCATAGGAACACAAAATATGCAATTTGTAAAAAATAATTTTTCTGTACTTCCATAGGAAATGCACTTGGTTGGCCTTACATGTATTTCAAAAATGTTTTCTAAAATTAGAAAACTATTAATATTCTAACTATTAAAATATTAACATCAGAGAAATTCTTTTGTTAGAAGACCATAATTTTGTGTATATTTTCTGCATTACTTATCCAAATAAGTCTAGCCTTCAGAATAAGAAGTAAAGTGACAAATATCAACTTGCTAAAAAGCCAACTACAACAGAAGGATTAGTCTTTACAAGATTATCATAATTAGTATGGTATTAGTAAGACCAAAGCATTATGGCTTTCACAGTTATATAGCACAATAATAGAATATATTGCCTAGATATAAGTATTTCATTCCCAAAATAATTATGGCCTCATTTACATACAGCTCTCAAGTTGCATCTTGCAGCGTTGTGTATCCATGGGAAACAGAGTTAAGTCCAAAGGGCATGAAAGAGTAATAGACAACCTGAAGTCAAAAGCAGAGAAATTGGAATCATTGAATATACTTTTCTGTGGCATACTGATTTGAAAATAAAATACAAATATACAGGAAGTAAATATAAAAGGATACCTCATGCTCACAAGGACGTCTCCATCACGAAAAATAAACAATAGGATGTTTTCTTGGGTTACATCATGAAAATTGGCACTTTTTTCATTTGCAAAGAATAAGTCAGGCTTCCACAAGCACTTGTACATTGTGGGATCTACTGTCAGTGCATCTGAACCTCTGAAGTCACTAGGGAGCTTGAGCCTGGGGTCGTTCCATTTCTGCCTCAAAAAAATGTTAACTCTATAGTCCTGGAGGAAAAAAGCGTGTTGCATACTGATATACTTAGTTGCTTAAAAATAAATAAATAAATGCACGATATGTGTATGTTTATAGATATTTTAACAACAAAAGTAATTTTACTGTTAGTAGCAAACAAATAACTCTACTTGGCTGGGTGATAGCATTACCTAAACATGAGAAATTCTAAAGATTTCAGTTATTCTCCCTGCTCCCAAGGTAGGGTAAAACTAAGAATAGATAAGAATCAGAGGAAAAACACTTCTATTTGTCTTTTGTTAACTAGAAAAGCTAAAAATAAAATGGTGAACATACGTGACTACATATATACACGCAATAACTCTACACACACCATTGTGCCTTGATACTAGTAACTGATTCCAAGATTTCATGTGGATGTCAGAATCTCTATATAAAATTGCATATAGCCTATGCAATCTTATATACATTTAAACTATTAGTTGTAACACTTAATACTATGCAAATGCTACATGAAGAGTTGTTATAAAGTATAGTTTATGGAATAGTGAAAAGAAACAAAAGTCTGAACATGTCCTGTGTAATACGCATTTTTTGGTCAAAAACCCATTTGCACAAGAATGAACACATATACAGAACTCATATTCAGAGGACTGATATATATTCTTCTGATGTTTAGAGAAATCAGTTCATAACTATTCACTCATGTGAGCTATTATAGAGCCTGAAGCACATAGTAAAATGATATTTGGACTATTTGAAACAGACCAAAATGGATACAAAATTTATAATCTCAATTTATCCTTCATTTACGTAAATAGTGAAATAGTTTAGTCAGTTATTAGTTCATGTTCAGAAACTTCAGTTCCACAAAATTGTAAGAATCAAATTTTGTTGGCATTTAATACTAAAAATATATAAACAAAGAAACCATATGGGATCACCTAAAGTATTTTATATTTGCCAATGAGTATGGCTCTCTGACTAGAAACAGTAGTGTATACTTGTAATCCCAGAGCTTGGGAGGCAGAGACTCGTTGAGGAGGTTACATAATGAGTTCCAAGCTAACCAGTGCTATAGAGTGAGATCCTATTTAAAAAATGAGAGAGGGAAAAAAGAGAGGAAAAAGGGTGGGGGAGATAAAGTTCTGGCACAAAGTGGACCATCAGTGTACACTAAAATTCACCGTTGGTGACTTTCACTTCATCTACTATACTCAGGATGTATACCACAGTATTCAAGGCATAAGTTATATTGGGTTTCAAGACCTTCTTTATAGTCATAATTCAAAGTTCATATTTTATCCTTCCAAAGCCTTTTGGATAATGAACTGACTAGTGAACTTAAATTCTAAATCCAGCTAAAGAAATAGAAAGAAGTGATAGATCACTTTTATTAAAAACTAAAACCAATGCCTCTCTACAAGGTATAGATATATATATGCTTTATGCATATACAAATATTTTAAAACATAAGCTGTAAGCATGAACTCCAGTGCTTTGGAATAATTCTTTTGTACACTGGTTTAATAAAATGCTAATTGGCCAGTAGCCAGGCAGGATGTATAGGTGGGATAAGCAGACAAGGATAATTCTGGGAAGAGGAAGGCTTAGTCAGGGACACACCAGCCCACCATCAGGGAGCATCATGTAATGGCACACAGGTAAAGCCATGGAAAATGTGGTAACATATAGATCGACAGAAATGGGCTGAGTTTAAGTGTAGGAGCTCATCAGTAGTAGGCCTGAGCTAATGGCTGAGCCATTTTATTTAATGTAAGCCTCTGTGTGTTTACATGGTGGATGCGAGTGGGAGAGATTTGTCCCAACCACCGGCAGGCCAGGACACAGGAAATCTTCAGCTACATTCCAGAAAAAAAAAAAAAAAAAAAAACAGGAACTTTACTCTTCTAATCAGTTTGTTTCTGTACTCAGATTCTATTCAGTATTTGGAGAAGGGTAAGACACTGACTAACTGTGAACTTACCTAGGTTAACTACAGCTTGGGGAAGTACCATGTCGTCAACTCATCTCTATCAGCAACTGCCACTGGATGTTTGTAAAAAGTTGTAACAAACTGACATAATAGGTATGCCAGCTTCATATAAATGACCACTGTGTGTTCTATAAACATACTGAAATATCACACTGTACCATGTCAATGTGAATTGGCACCAAAAAATGATTTCAAAATTCAACATATAAATTAAATCTTAAAAATCATATGCCGATTGCTAAGAAGTGCCATGTCAAGCCAGCTAAGGATTATATGAACATGTCTACACGTGTCTAAACACCTGACCTTACAGTAGCAGTACTGAAAAGGGAAGACTCTTTTAACCAAATGAACTTTGACCCAGATGGAGTAAAGGAGCCTTGTCATTCAGAATACAAAGACTGGCAGTACAATGTGCTACATTACTACATTAGCACAGAGGCACACATGCATATGTGAGCACACACATTCACTTGCTCACATACACCTGCATGTATCTGCATGCATATATAAGTCTAATGGAAATTAAATGATTATTTGCTACACAACTGTGACAACTCCAAGCTTCCAGAGACAACGATGCTCCTAACAAATCTTTGTATCTACTCCACACAGTCATTCATGACTTCTTCTTCAAGAGCAATATATCTCACACTAAGTCAATTTCTCATAAAATTTTGATCATTGTAATTTACCTAAGCACATGGTGTGATTCAACTTGAGATCATATTGAGCATTCACAGACATTCCATTTCAAATTTTTTACCATCCCTGACATGATCTGCCCAAATCTTTGACATTATAAAGTTATACGTTCAAAGATGATTTTAATCACATTCTTGAACTGCTGTGCCTTGAAAAGGGACACCATCACATCATTATGTATTTAAACTCATAAACTCAGTATGTATTCACTGTACTATTACAGACAATGCATTCTTAAGCAGGATCCATTTAAGAAATACTATAGTTCCATGTTCAGTCGATGACACTACTATGAAACTACCCTGGATGGTGTCTTCTTTTAATTATTTAGTGATTTATTTGTTTATTGGTATGCTACTGTCACATCATTTTATACTTATTTCTTGTGCAGAAAGCATGTTTAGTGAGGGCACATTACAAAAACAAATACATCTAATCATCAGAGATTTTCAAGGCTACCTTTTACTGGAAAGTAATGTGTAAGTGTCTCATTTTGTTTTGCCTTTTGTATGGAGGCTAGGGAACTGAGAGGTAACCTTGTAGCCACCTGCGCTCACATCTTCTTTCTCATACCTTGGTACAGCTACCATGGTATGACATATGAACACTCAGTTCAACTTCAATTATTATTATTATTATTATTATTATTATTATTATTATTATTACTACGGGTTTTTCGAGACAGGGTTTGTCTGTGTAGCTTTGTGCCTTTCCTGGAACTCACTTGGTAGCCCAGGCTGGCCTCGAACTCACAGAGATCTGCCTGGCTCTGCCTCCTGAGTGCTGGGATTAAAGGTGTGTGCCACCGCCACCCGGCCACAACCTCAATTATTTTCCTCTATTTTTATTACTTTTTTATGCTGTGGGATGTTCTGTATGTCCTGTGGGAGACCGTTCTCGGGTTCCTCGTGACTTTACCCAGCAGGTCCGCATAGAGGACCTGAGTGCAGGTGTCTGAGATGGTCTGCACTTGGCTGTGCCAGGGGATGGTCTGTATGGCAAATGTGTTGCTCTGATTGGTCAATAAATAAAACCTGGTTGACTGTGGCTAGGCAGGAAGTATAGGCGGGACTAACAGAGGGGAGAAATAAAAGAACAGGAAGGCAGAAGGAGTCACAGCCAGCCGCCACCAGGACAAGCCGCATGTGAAGATACCTGGTAAGCCACGAGCCACGTGACAAAGCATAGATTTATAGAAATGGGTTAATTTAAGCTATAAGAACAGTTAGCAAGAAGCCTGCCATGGCTATATAAGTCTCTGTGTTTACTTGGTTGGGTCTAAGAGGCTGTGGGACTGGCGGTTGACAAAGATTTGTCCTGACTATGGGCAAGGCAGGAAAACACAAGCTACAATTTTATACCTCAAATCATTGCCAGAAGTAGGAATGAATGAAAAATAGAGAAAATAGCATTTAGAGAGTACCTTGTATTTATAGAGAATCTTCCATCGTCTTTTGTGGACAGCTTCAAGAACTTCCCTAGAATATTTCTAGATTAAGGAAGCTGTATTTTACTTTAATATTAGATTTTCCTATTTTAGTAGCCTAGTACATACGCATAAAGAGACAGCAATTTAAAAAACTCATTAGCATTCTGTACACTAAAACAATTACCTTGTGGAATATGTCTGCCAATTTGCTTACTGCTAATTAATTTTATGGATACTATATCAATATTTCATAATAACATTCAAGATAATATCTGGGAGGGATTAAAGCAATGCTAACCTTTAATTAACTTCAGCATACTTTGCATAATTACAGAATAAGCTGCCTCTAATATTTTGGGTTGAAGTTCAGAAATTTATTATGCATTATACTGAAATTTCCACACACCAACTGGTACTTCTGGAAGCACAGTTTAAAGTTCTACCAGTTTCCAAAATTGTAAGGCTAACTCATGCAAAATTAACCTTTTAAGGTTAATAATTAGAACAGTTTTAAAAGTGTTTCTCCTTGTTATTTCTTGAATTCCTTTCAAAAGTCTAATCTACAATTCTAAACAATTCAAGATGCATTTATGATGCTTATTAGTACACCAAGTTCAAAGCATTTTTATCATCAGACACTGGCAGAATACAGAGAAAATTCCCGTAAAGTATCAGGAACTTTGAAAAAACAATCCTTCTGTAGGGAAAATGAGGTATCATGTAATGCTTGCTCTCCACAAATGACTTCTCAAATATTACACCTATCTGGAAACAGAAGGCAGCAAGTGACACCCAGACACCGTCTGATAAAAATCTCTCTGGAACAAAGTGGGGACAGTTGGAGAGCAGCTAGCATATGAGGTGAATGATGCAGAGAAACACTCTTTAAGTATTAAAGAAAGACAGGAAGCTTTGAACAGGAGGAGAGCAAGATCCTTAAGGTACCTTAGCCCACAAAGAGGAGGTAGACAGAGTTTAAATGGAGAAAGTTTGAAGCACAGTGTAAAACAGAGGAAAGCCTCCGAAAATTCAGTCGTGCCTCTCAGAAACAAATAATTCGTAGGGGAGAGTGTTGGAGGCTGGTGCAAGGAACAAATTCCTATGGCAGCCACAGCAATGGGGGAAGGAACGGACCAAAGGAAAATGAAAAAGATTCAGAAGCATAGCCAACAGCATCAATGAGCAGGCCTGCGCTCAGACAGGGACCATGAGGTCTGCACACCATCTAAGCGGCAGGAAAATCTCTCCTCTCAATCTTGATCAGGGGAGAGGGAAGAGGGAGTTTTATAAAGACCCTTGTTGAGTCCACAGCGGGGTGGCTGTAGGAGAAAAGGTCCCTCCTCTCTCTGCTTGGCCCACTGTGGGGATCCAAGACTACTCTGAGGGTGACCTGCAGGATACATTAATCTTAAATAGAAATAAAACTTAGTCAGAACTGTGTACAGAATTCCACATATTGCAAATCTCATCTGAACCACAGACTAGAGTGTGACTCACCAGCTTCCTATAAGAAAAATGAACAACAGCAAATGCTTAAACACAAAAGCATCAAAGGCATACAAATGGAAAGTCGGACATAACCCTTTCTAATATCTAGAGACTGAAAGATGACCATAGTTCTACCACCCACTGCCAGTTCCAGGACCTGAACTTTCTAGGTGCAGCACAAACAATACAAAGACCAATACAGAAAGGGTGGCACCAAAAAGCTGCTGCTCTTATTGGAAGACACCAACCCACATGCACAGAAAACTAGAAGAAAGACTGCATAGAAACAGGTTCTGCAAGTCTGCCTTGGGGAGTGACCAAACAGAGAAGAGTCTGCACTTGCCAGCCAAGGGAATTGAAAGAGACATTGTGTACCTATGACTAAGCAAGGACCATAAAATCAGCACCAGAGATCAGACAGGTAATCACAAAGATTCTACACCAACCAATCAAGTTACTTCATAAGAAACAGTCTATACCTGTGCCCAAGCAAGGGCCCACATATAGACAGCAGTACCTTTACATAGAGGAATGACCATGGAGAACGATTCTAACATCAGAACATGAGTCCCAGTGGATCAAATATCTCAACACAAAACCAGATATACTGAACCTGATAGAAGAAAAAGTGGGTAATAGCCTTGAACACATTGGCACAGGAGACAACTTCCTGAACAGAAACTAAGATCAACAACTGACTAAGGGGACCTCATGAAACTGAAAAGCTTTTGTATGGCAAAGGACACCATCAATCAAACAAAGTGGCAGCCTATGGAATGGGAAATGATTTTTATCAATTCTACATCTGATAGAGGACTGATACCCAAAATATACGAACAACTCAAAAAACTAGATATCAACAAAACAAATTATCCAATTTAAAAAATGGGATACAGATCTAAACAGAGATTTTTTAATAGGGGAAACACAAATGGCAAAGAAACACTTAAAGAAATGTTTAACATCCTTAGCCATCAGGGAAATGCAAATCAAAACTACTTTGAGATTACATTTTACATCTGTTAGAATGGCTAATTTGTACATAAGTGATGGCTCATGCTGACAAGGATGTGGAGCAAGGGGGACACTTCTCAATTGCTGCTGAGAGTGCACACTTGTACAGCCACTCTAGAAATCAATATGGCAGATCCTCAGAAAGCTAGGATTCTATCTACCTCAGGATCCATCTATAACACTCTTTGACATATACCTAAAAAACATTCCATCCTACCACAAAGACACTTGTTCAACCATGTTCATTCAGCTCTATTGATGATAGCCAGAACCTGGAAACAACCTAAATGTCCCTCAACAGAAGAATAGATAAACAAAATGTGGTACATTTACACAATGTAGAACCACTCAGCTGTTAAAAAAGAAACAAAGACTGACATCATGAAATTTGCAGGCAAATGAATGAAATTAGAAGAAGAAAAAAAAAACTTCCTGAGTGAGGTAACTCAGACTCAGAAAGATAAATAAGGTATGTATTTACTTATAAGTCGATATTAGTTGTTAAATAAATGATAATCAAACTACAATCCATAGACCTAGAGAGGTTAAATGAAGGGGAAGGATCTAAGAGGGATGCATGGCTCTCCCTGGAAAGGAGAAACAGAATAGATTTTACAGGCAGAGTGGGGGCAAGTAGAGATGGGAGAGGAGATCAGGCGTGGGGGAGATGAAGCAGAGGAAGAGAATGTGGTGAAAGACAACTGGAATTGGGGGGGGGCATTTGGGAGTGGTGTGGAAACCTAGTGCAATGGAAAAAATTACGTTACTCTAAGTGATAAGCCCAGGACTATGGAATCATAGATTTGTAAATGCAAATCTCCATTCTGTACCATAAATACTTTGACTAAGAGCTAGTTCCTTAGCCTTCTAAACTTAATCTCCTCTGCTTCAGAAAAACTGCTGTGCCCAGTGTAATTAATTTAGTTTGTGCTAGAGTGTGTTCACTGGTCTAAATCTCTTAATGACACCTCACCTCTAAGTGACAAGTGTCAACACACTGCTAACAGATTTTCTTAGCACCTCCTGTACCTTTCTTTACTGAAGATCAACTATGATAAGATCAACTATGATAAGTTCACTATAGAACATAAACTTTAGATTTCTTTGATGATCCTTTTTTTGTCTTGCATAAGTGTGTAGTTGTGAGTGTGGGCACATGTGTATCTGTGTGCATGTAATAATCAAAGGACAGCCACAAGTATCGATCCTCAGAGCCATCACTCCATCAGTATTTTTCTTTTTGTTTTTGTTTAGGGCTGTTTCCCATAGGTCTGGAGCTTACCAAGTAGATGAGAGTGGCCATCTAGTAAGCCCAAGAGATTCCTGTGTCTCCACCTCCCAGAGCTGGGATTACAAAGGCATGCAATTGTGTCCGGCTTTTTTAACCCTGGGTTTTTCAGATCAAACTCAGGTACTCATGCTCCCTTGGCAAGCATTTCATGGACTAAACTATCCTAGCTGCTTTATTGTCTTTAACAGATACCTATTAAAGTAATATTCCAAAGAACAACTCCCCAAACTGGAAGTTTTCTATTTCATTGTCTCACTCAATGTATCATTTCTTATTATTATATTTTATTGTTTTATTTTGAAAGAACTTGAAAGATACTTTTCTATTAAGTAAATAACTATATATTATTGGGTTTCAATACAAGCTATATCAAGGTCATATATCTTTTAAGAACATTTTAAATTTTATGATTCAAATTAATAGTTTGGTTTGATACTCATTAAAAATAGTAATTCATTAGTTGGTAAAATTTGATTAATGTTTAATGCAAAACTAAATAATTACTAGTTATTGATACTCCAAATGCTCTATATTAAGACAACTGTCTTTGAAATCTTTCATTTTTAATCCCTCAATCACAATAATTATAGTTCTATCACTTATTTTGTGATAAACAAATTTCATCAGAAACAGACCACTTTATCAGTGAGGAATGACTTAATTGTAAGGTACTTGGTGACAAATAACTACTCATTGTTCATTCTAAATAACTCCCTGTTATTCATTATTTGGAAAATGGATGTTCTCCAAATTTTCAGTACCAATTAACACTCAAATTAAATTGTTTCTCTAAGGCAATAAAATTTTCCACAATGAGACACAAAGCCAGTTATATTTCATTAACAATATTTTAGTAGAAAGAACTATTTATCTTTATTTCATAAAATTATTATGAAACTCTTCCATGATACACTATTACCTGCTTTCCATATAAGTAATCATTAATGCATTAGCTTTCTTTACATTGTGATAAAAAATAAAATTAGTATGCAAGGAAGTAAAAAGAACCAACTCTTGCAGCATCTGGCAGCATTATAATTAAGGTTCTGTCAATGATTGCTTAGAAACATGGCCCGCACTGATGCCAAATACAGACTTTTGTGAGACTAAAAGTTTCCCATGAGAGTTGTTCAGTTGTGGAAATACTAATTAAAGCTATCAATTCATATTTCAGTGATTTTTTAAAAAAAATACCACTTTTTAATGTTTTTTAGTAAGTTCCATTGAACACTGTTTTATTCGTATTTACATTTCTCTGGATCTAAACCAATTACCTGTTTGTATTTGTAATTTTTCACTAAGACTACTGAAATCAGACTACAAATCCCATGAGGTTAGCATCTTTCTCCATTCTTATTATAAGAGCATGATACTTTATGCAAATTCTAAGCAAATAGAAATATATTGTTCACAGTTCTGAGCTTAGAAGTCAGATGAAGGTCTGTTCCTCAAAGCAATTTCTTGATTTGTCCAACCACAAGCTGGAATGGGAAAACAAACTCACTCTGGTTCCCTTCACTGGGTTTGAATTCCATTATTGAGGGCTCCACCTTAAGTCCCTTTCAACTCCCAAAGTCCCCCCATCTTAATGCTATAGGCCTGGGGTTTAGTTTACATGTATGAGTTTTGGAAGGGCCTGAAGAGCAGGAAGAGAGCAAGCAGAAACTTGCTAGGACTGTGTGTTCGGGAAGTGCTCAATATACTTCTGTTAATGACAGGAGAGAAGAAATGATGCCTTTGACAGTTTGACAGATTCTAAAGTTTAACATGTGTCATGTGTCAGACTTACTTTCCACCCTATGCATTAACAATGATGAGTTACTAGAAAGAGAAAACCAAGCTTACACTATTCACATTCCTAAAGCATTCAGTGTTCTGACCTATGGAGTTTAATCACCAATGATAAATGGTATAGTTGTGGAGAAGAGGTCAAGAAGAAAGTACCCATGAAAACCAAATTTACTCTCTCAATCTTTTTATACTAAAAGAATAACTTTGCCAAATAGATAATATAGTTTTAAAGATTTATATTTAAATAGAAACCCTTATAACTTCTTAGTGGGATTTACATTAAAGAGCTATTTTAGAAATTACTCAGTATAAATCAAGTGAGATACTTGGCACATATAGAGTCAGACATCATTGGATAGGCCTCTAGCAGGACAAAGAGCAAGTTTTATTTAATCACATTTCTTCCAGCAGGATTTAGGCCTGTGAAAGTATTCTTTACAAACATTCAGAAACCTATGTATTAGTGTCCTATTTTCTGTCATAACAAAACAATCAAAAATGTCATGTAAAACATCATAAGTTCAATATCTTAGACAGAAGACCAAAATAACCAGGTGAAACTCTAGCTTTCTGTCCACAGGGCTGGTTTCTTCACAGGAATTGAGGACATAATTTCTTTCCCATTCTTTCAGCTTCTAGTAGCTGTCAATATTTCTTAAGTCATGGCCCATCCACATGGTATTCCAATCCATGTTTCCTCTATTTCAGTTCTGCTGAATGCCTCTGATCTTCCTGTTTCTCTTTTATTATGGCTCTCGTGGATACACATGAACCACTACAATGAACCTGCCCATTCCTTTTCTTAAGATCATGAATTGAACAGTATCTGCAACAGCTCCTTTTCCATGAACACCATCATATCCTCTTTGTTATGATTAGGACATGGGCAGCATTGGTATACCATAGGGTAAAACCTGAAGATTAAGAATATGAAAAGAAACAAGGGGGTGGAGATATGGTTTGTGGTGATATTTTATTTGTGATGAAATGTGGTGATATTTTATTTGTATGTTATTCCTATTTCCCTGATCTCTAAAGCTTTCACCCCTATATTTGGCTCTGTGTTTTTTATTTAATAAGACCGCTTAGAAATTCATCTACAATCATTCAGCAGGGAAAGGCATTTGCTGCCACATCTTCTGACCTCAATTCTATCCCTAAAAACCACATGGTCAAAGGAAAAAGCCAACACCCTCATAATTTCTTCTGGCCTCCAAAAACATGCTGTAGCACACACACACACACACACACACACACACACACACACACACACACACACACACAGAGAGAGAGAGAGAGAGGGGGGGGGAGGGAGAGAGAGAGAGAGAGAGAGAGAGAGAGAGAGAGAGAGAGAGATCTTTGTTCTAAAAAGAAACAGGAAAACTCACTTATGATTTCTGATTTTACACCTACGATGAAAAGCAAAATTGATCAAGATGAAAATAAAGAAAAATTGATACAAGTGTGTCTAATACTATTAAAAAATAAAACTCTGCTGGAAAACCAATAACAAAAATATAAAGAATAGTACAGTAAGGTGGATTTTAAAGAATGGATTTAAAAATAGATTTTAAATCTAAACATACAAGAAAAGATAAAAGCAAATAACAAAGATGAGCAATTGGAAGGAATTAGAAATAAGCCCTTTAAGCCGATCCCAAACATGATTTTCCTTTTCTTGACAAGCACAGCTGTGTTGCTCAGGATGATTTGAAGTCTATTATTAAAACAAGGGAAAGTCATGCAGCAGAATGGCATAGAAAGGCTGACAGGATCATGAATTGTAGCATAGCAATAATTCAATATAATTACAAAGGAGGACTAAGGAAAGAAAATGGATTGTATAAACAGGCTTTTATTTCCATGAAGGAGCTCTTGTGTGTTGCTGATTGGACAGAGTGCTCATGCATAGACTATTACAATCAACTATGATACCCAATTTTCCACAGTGGGTAATGGTTCACTTTTCATTTAAGGAAACCCATTGTCTTAAGTAAAAAGTAGGAACAAACAGAAAAAATCAGCAACTAAGTGTGACTGTAGAGCAGATGTTCCCTAGACAACCTTCTCATTGCCTTAAGTGCTCTTACTTCATTTGCTACAAATAGTACCACAGAAAGTGGTGAAAGAAGAATCATTCCTTCTGGCAATTTCATATTGGGGTGGTAATATTCACTTGTTAATTTGTGTGATCTTGGTATTAATGTTAGCAATTATCACTTATGGCATCGGTAATGATAGCTTATGCCAATAGGAGGTAGCAGAATGCAAGCAAGCCAGACAGACACTGGAAGTGGGAACAACAAGCCACAGAATGAGACCCCAGAACAGGCAGGAAGGGCACAGATCCACAGAGATAAGTGACAGTATGGGGAAGACTGATGTGGTGGCAGTGTTTCCTTTACTATGAAACTATGATTTGCAAAAAAGTTGGGATAACTTTCAGTTTAGGCAGCGGCATCCAAAATAAAAATAAATGAATGAATAACATGGGGAAAATGCCACCACCCAAACACAATGCTAAGAGAAATGACAAAGGCTGCCATGCCATTTTTATGCACTGGAGGGAAGAGTTGCGCCTCTCCTTTCAGAAGCTACCCCACATCTGTCTGCCACTTGACTAGTGGCTATCAATGTCCTATCCAGCCCTCAGCTCCATGTCTTGCATTGAGATTTAAGTAAGCAACTGCCTGTCTATCCTGAAAGAAGCCTTAAAGTGAGTGAAATACTGGGCTTCCAAAATGTTAAGGTTTCTTTTGTTTTGGCAGATTCTTGAAGGGAAAGTTTTAGTCCATTAATTAACAAGCAGCGAGTTCACATCAAAGTTATTGCACCTTCTTTAGCACTTGGAGATGTTCTATCATTTGTAAAAGTAGGACAAGCAAAAGGTGATCACCACTGGGACTTTAGAAGGCTTGAAAAAATAGTCGCTCCGTGTTTTCCTCTCTTTGGTTTGTAAGGTATCACATAACAGGGGCCTGAGAGGATCAAATTCAAGTCTATTGGTGAGAACTTGAATATTCAGCATCACACAGTCATGATTATGTAGCCAACATGCTGATGGAGCTGATCTTTCTGCTTCCCAACTTCTTGTTTGGGGAAGAGTTTTGTTTCTATTAGCTTGCTTTTAATAAGCAACCTCTGACACTCTTACCCATATGTGAACATCCTCTTTTATGACTCCAGAGTCAGCTCTATCATTTTTGAGCACTGCTCATCATAAAAAAAATGGACTGTTCTGTCTAGCTCCATTTTTTCCTTAGAAGAGATTTTGTGTGTGTGTGTGTGTGTGTGTGTGTGTGTGTGTGTGCATGTATGTGTATATTTTCCTGTTAAGCAACACTACTTAGCAAATAGCCAGAGTAAGTCTATAAAATATGACATCCTCAGATGACATACCTCTAAAATTTTGTAGGTACTTAAGCCAACACTGTCAAGGGGAAAATACAACCCTGACAGTGTAGAACAACTTCACTTGATAGATGCAGCTCATAGTCAAACATTTGGGTTATGTCACCTACTGAGTGATGGCACAGGAAAAAATAAATCAGTGATGAACAAAAGATCGTTTAATTATCTACCTCCAGACTTTATAGACATGTTTTTAGAGGTGAAATAAGCAACATGAAGAGTCAGGATATTTCCAAGGGAAGGCAAACTTTTGAGAGCAGGGTTTTAGAATTAGCTCCATGGGCCAAGGCAGAATGCTAAAGTACAAAGTGGAATGCAAAGACCAAGTAGACCAAACAGATCCCTCAAAATTTCACCTCCAAAAACCATCTCTTATTCTTTTACTCTTGTGAAATGAAGAGCTTGTGTAGATGAAACATCTTTTAAATGAATGAGCACTATAACCTTTCTCCTAAGTGACAAATGACAGTATATTTTAGAGAAGCATAAAACACTGTTGTAGTGACCTAGAATGTGTGTATCTATGGCACTTAAGTATGAGACTTGGATTCAGTTCCAAAATCTTTTAAATAGTTCTCTCTCTCTCTCTCTCTCTCTCTCTCTCTCTCTCTCTCTCTCTCTCTCTCTCTCTCTCACTCTCTCTCTCTGTCTAATATATATCTGCTTAGGAGCTTAAAATATGCTGAAATATGTACTTCAACAACAACAAATCCATCACAATTGTTACTATAACTGTCAAAAAGTAAACACAACACAAGGTTGTTCTATTATAAAAAATATAATATCTCTACAGCTAAAAATAAAGGAGTGACTACTTTAGATCATTCTTTATGTAGCCTGAGATATTCTGGAAGATTATGTGATATTGTAACAGTTCTACTACCATTACAATCAAACCTATTAGCATCACTTAAAAAAATAAGTATCTCAAAAAATAAAACAATAATACAAAACAAAGGAAAATGTTATTTTTTCCTCCCACTTAAGTATTACTTCAGTGTTTTGTTTGTCAAAAAGGGAAGATACTACCAGAATATCTGCTTGTCTAAAACCATGAACATACCGTAGATTTTATTGAAGGATTTTTTTAAGTTTACTTATTAATTCAAAGTTTATTTTTTTTTTCATTTTACACACTGCCCACTGTTCCCCCTCCCTCTCCCACTCCTTATTTCACTCCCCTCCGATCCCACCCATTCCTCATAGGGAGTAAGACCTCTCTGGGGTAGTCAACACAGGCTGGCATACCAAGTTGGGGCAGGTCCAAGCCCCTTCACCCTGTATCAAGGCTGAGTAAGGCATGGTACCATAGCGAATGGGCTCTAAAACAGCCAGTTCATGTACTCAGGATGAGTCCTGGTCCTATTGTCAGGGGACTCACAAACAGATTAAGCCACACATCTGTCACCCTCATTCAAGGGGCCTAGTGTGGTCCCATGCTGGCTCCCCAGCTGTCAGTCCAGAGTCTGTGGGTTCCTACTAGTTTGGGTCAGCTGTCTTTGTGATTTTTCCCATCATGATCTTGTCCCCCCACCCCACCCCTTTGCTCTTATAGTCCCTCCTCCTTCTCTTCAACTGAACTCCAGGAGCTTGCTTGACTGTGGGTCTCTGCATCTGCTTCCATCAGTTGATGGATGTAGGTTCTATGATGACATTTAGGGTAGTCACTGATCTGAGTACAGGGGAAGGTCAGTTCAAGCACTCACCACCATTGCTATGAGTTTTAGCTGGGGACATCCTTGTGGGTTCCTGGGGATTTCCCTAGCACCAGATTTCTCCCTAACCCCATAATGTCTCATTCTGTCAAGATATCTTTTTCATTGTTCTCCCTCTCTGTCCCTCCCTAACTCGGCCTTCTCAAGCCGTCATGTTCCTATCCCACCCCCATACCCTCCCATCTCCTGCCCCCTCACAGTTCACCCAGGAGATCTTAACCATATCTCCTTCCTGGGGCAATCCATGTGTGTCCCTCTCAGGGTCCTCCTCTTTACCTAGCTTCTCTGGGGTTGTGGGTTGTAATCTGTTTATCCTTTGCTTTATATCTAGTATCCACTTACGAGTGAGTACATACCATGTTTGTCTTTCTGGGTCTGGGCTACCTCACTCAGGATGATTTTATTTTTCTAGTTCCATCCATTTGCCTACAAATTTCATGATGGCATTGTTTGTTGAAGGACTTTTTAAGACATGTGTATGGGACTTTAATTATAATACTCATAGTTCAGAGAATCTACAAATTTCTGTTTCCTTCAAGACCACAGGCAACACTCCCTCTTCATCCTTCTCTGCACTTGTTACTCTGCCAGAGATTTCAGGCATGTGTTATGAAAATAAATTCTCCCCTATGGTCATTCCAATTCTCTCAAAATGAGCATAAAAGAGAAAGCGAGGCTCCTCTCAGAAACTTAAAACATTATCTGAAAATGGATACATCTGAAAACTCAAAGGAAAGAATGTTTCCTAACAGTTTTCATTACTTCATATAAACTGGAGAACGGATCAACAGGGGTCTTTTTGGAATGGCTTCTTGGGGGCTGGGGAGATGACTCACTCACTCTATAAAGCATTTGCCATGAAAGCAAAGGTGAGTTCAGATCCTGAAAAACCCACACAAAAAGCCAGACATCGTGGTCCACATCTGTAACCCCAGTGCTGGGGAGATGGACACAGAAGGACGCCTGGGGCTTTAGGGTCAGCCAGTCCAGCTGAATCAGTGAGCTTCTGGTTCAGTGGAGACCCCGTCTCAACAATAAGGTGGAGAGGGATTGAGGAAGTCCACAGATCCTGTGCGCAGGTACACCCACAGAGAGGTAGAGAGGGAAGGGAGAAAGCAGGAGAGGAAGAGGGAGGGGAGGAGAGGAGGGAGAGGGAGGGGGAGCCAGGGAGAGGGAGAGAGAGTTTTTAGGTATATAAATCCTTTCCCCAGACAGTATAGTTTTTCAGAGTGAATACATATTTCCTAAGCCTGAAAGTTTCAAGGCTGAATTTGAATTGCAAAATCGCTTAGGTGTTGAAAGCTCTTGCTTAACACAACTTGGGAATTTGCAATTTTCCATGCTAGATTGCATGCATTTTTCTTCACAGTCACTATTTATTTTTCAGTTTTAATGGTTTACACTGTCCTCTGACTGAAAGTTTGAGAATTATAAGTATAAAATTATTATCTTACCATTGTTGTTTCTTGAATGGATCCAAAACTATTAATAAAAATGTTGACTACTACATCAACAGGAATGCCTACAAATAAAAAATAAGGATAAATTTAGCAGCTGCAAAAACCTTGGTGAAAATTGTTATAATATGGTATACATATTTAATTTTTGTATTTTGAAATGTACATTTACATGCAAAAATCTTTGTTGTTAATATAACATGTTCACAATTGCTATTGATTTAACTTTCTGAATATAAGCTGTAACACAACTAAAACCTAACTTCAGTTATACTTATTGGTATGCATTATTCAGAAATATTTCTCTATTAAGTTGCATAAACTCTGGAATATATGTTTTAATTGAGAACTGCATAACTTAATTGATCTAGTTACTAAGTTATTCTGTAAAATTCACTTTTAAAATAGTTTATTTTTTGCATTTTCTAGTCATTTTGAATCTTTAAATTAATTGCTAGAACAGTATTCAACAAATTTTACTGATAATTACTAGATTTCTACTTTATTTCATGAAAGCACAAAGCTAATCGGACTTAAAAATGGAGCCATTATAAAGATTTCTCTCTGACCTGTTGGAAAATAATTTGAAAGTTCATGGAGTGAGAACTGAAGTATAATGTTGCAATTTTCTTTCTTTTCTAACTCATTGTGCCTATCAAAGGGAACATGTGAATTTAGCCTTTAGCCTTGTAAGCACTGCTGATGAGAAACAGGTGTGAATCAATGCATGGTAGGCATGTGACAACCCAGACTGCGGCTGCTATGGAGAATGACTGAATAGGCTGTGGTAATGAACAAAATCCCCGTTTTTACAACATAGCTGCAGAACCCTAGTTGACTAAAAGCAGCTGCAGACCTTTTTTTTTTTTTCTGCAAAGGGGAAAAAAAATATCAAGCCTTATAATGCTAATCTGATGTACATTAATGTCTGGCCTTTCCCAACAATAAGGATTACAGTCTTCCAGAGGACATGCTTCACGCAGAGTTTCTGAATTTATCAAGAAGATTTTTTTTTTTGAAAACTTGGTAATGAAAAATGCAACCATGTCATAAAGGTTTTTATTTTAAGAATGGCTGTATTTTCCCTTAAAAATGTGACAAGTGGTAATATCTTGCTGAAATAATAGCTTTTGCTCTGGAAATATTTACTCATAAAGTTAATGCGTTTTAAAAAACAAGTTGGCCATTTTTTTAAGCAAAAGAAGAAAGTATTTTTTATAAATATGAAATACTAATAAAAGAGAATTTATATACAATCAGAACTGTTCCTTTCCCAGAGTAAATGGTTGTTCTATAAATTATTAACTGTTATGTCTATTAATGAACACCACATCAATGTCCAGAGCCCGAACTTTAAATCACTAAGATTAGGGACATATAGTACTTATGAAATCCATCTCAGAGGTCAGCCTATTAATTCACAGGATATACCTTTTCACTTTTTCAACTGGTAACTGTATAAAACTATTAGAATACATTTTTTTTCTTAATAACTAAAATGTATCTTAAGCATTAAATATCTCTGACCCTAAGCACACAACAGGACTGTTAAATGTTGAAATCTTATTCTTTTGTACATTATAAACTCAGTATTATATAGGTAGAATTAAGTTTTAAACTATAAAGATTGAAGGGGATTGGGAGGGCAGAGAGACAACAAACCTTTGAAGTTTGGTCTTATCCTGGGATCATAACTGACCAGCAGCCTGTTCAAGATATTGCTGGTGGAGTTGGGGGGCACACGTGCAAGGTCCTCAGGTGACTGCTGACTACATGAAAGAAGACAGAGAAAAAGCTGGTGAGTATTAATAAATAGCAAGAAAAAGAGGCCATTTTCCTCAGGAGAACAAGCTTGGTTTCCTCAAGACAAACACACAGCTCCACTAAGATGCTCCACTAAGTAGTTGCACTACTTCCAAGTAGAAGTAAATAAAGAGTTACAAATGCTGTCAGAACCAAAGTCATTTATATAAAAATAGAAAAAAACAAATATCTTAGCATTAATTTTACTAAATGCATGAAGCAATAACGTTAAGCCACTATCCAGTTCACCTCATAGTCAATAGAACTAAGCACATTTCTTACTTGTCTTTAAGCAACACAATATACAATCAAATGTGCACAAGTCAGTGAGATAACAAAGAATACGTTTTTTTGAACAATGCATATCATTAGCTTGTACAGAAGCAAAGAGGAATGTAAATGTTGTAAGCTAATGTGGCCAGGGAAACAGTTAAGTATCCACAAGACAATCATGCTATTTATAAAATGTTATTCTCAAGTAACAATAACATTTTTTCCCTTCAAAATTAAATAATGGTCATCCAGGGTAGAAATGGCTTAAAAGAAGTCTCTCTAATGTCAGATCAATGAAACAAACAAATCACCAGCACAAAACTACTACTTATTTTCTGCATATATTAGTCATACACTCTTTATTTAGAAGAGAATAGACTGCCATGATTTTATATTTTACTGTTAACTAATTATTAACTATATGCCATTTTGCTATTACTTCTGAATAATGAGTCATGACTACATTGACAGTTTAAGAGCACATTTTACAAAAGGAACTTCCTTGGTAGCCAAGGGGAAATACGTTTTGTTCTGTTTGTTTTGTTGTACCACCCATGAAGGTTTTTTTTTTCAGACAATCATTAACCCAGTAACAAACACAGAACTCCATAATGACCACAAGATAGATTAAAAAGAGACAACTTCTGGCATTGTCTAATATGTACTGATGTGGTGATAAATGACATTAATTTGTGTGAAGCAAACTGTGATGCAAGTTTCTTAATTTTTTTCTTATCACGACTTAAACACCTACCAGCCATTTCTGCTGTGACACAGGAGGCCACTAGAGATGAAGAAAAGACAACCTAACTGTATGGAAGAGCTAAAATGACTGTGAGTTGTTATTTCAGATAGAAATGATTGTGATTGCAACATATTAAGCAACAGATGAAAAGCAATTAGTTAAATTTCCCAAAGTGCAAGAGCTTGCATAGATGTTTTTTTTTTAAAAAAAATTGTTTCTCATGGCCTTATCAACTCCAATATCACACCTCCAGGGATCTGAGCCTTGGTAATGAGATTTTCTATTTCACTGAAAGTAAAATTGTAACTTCCTTAGAGCCAATTGTTGTCCCTTATCAAAAGATCAGACACTCTAAGGAGAATGAGAGTATGAGGAGAAATTGGATATTAGGATGCAAATTAGTGTTCAGTCCTATCTATCGATTTTCTCATTCAAGGAAGGAAAATGGAATTAATTATGAAATATACCTTTATTGAATCAATTAAGGACAGCTATTATTGTGTCTCTTGATATAAAATCCTTTACAATTACATTCCTTCCGAGCAAAGAAAAGAGGTTATGAAGACAATTAACTCTTGTATAATTGTATAGTTTGGAACTTTCAGGACATTTTGTTTTTCCTGCCTCATAAACTGGGTCAATTAAATCCGAATTCCAGCCCTCTCACTATCAAACTGTGCCCTTCCTGTGTTCACTCATACAGAATCAGTTCCATCATTCCACATTGTAAATCCTCTTTCTAATTGTACCAATCTAAACCTACATTGTCTTTAAAGTGCCTGGACCTTTATTCCTTTTCTAAAAATTTGTCTCAACCATGCAATGATATTCCAGGTAATACAAACTAATACCTGTAGCATTAGATGACAAGGTTGTAGCTTTCATCCATATCTATTTATAGAGTACCAAGTAGGTACAATACAGAAACCATGATTACTAAGAGACTCATGGCGTCTGACCTACAGTTCCCTGTACTAACATTCAGCAAGCAGGATTGAACACTTTCCACCTGCCCTGACTGGCTCAGGCCAATGTTCCAATATGGCATGGGTAGTGGAGAACTGACTCTTGTGTCCATTTCAGTCTCTCAACTGACAAACATATTATTAAACAGAAAAAGATACTTATATAAGAGAAGGCTATTTTTCAGTTGAGAGAGAAAAACACAGATTGGTGATGAGTGGGCCAATTTGACAGGTTAATCAAATTTGATGATACTTTTATTAGCAGTTCCAGAAAACAATAATGAAAACAGTAGTAAATTACTTAAAAATGTAAAATCTTGGTCACATTTCCTAGCTGATTTCCCATGCCATGGAAAGCTTGGCATGGTGTTGGTGGAATATTATCTACCTTCTCATTACCATCGTTCAAACCAAATGGCAACATTTGACTTTAATATTGTAAGTGCTCACACTTTCAATTTCAGAATCAAGGGGAGCTTCTCTCCATGAAACAAAGTTTCCAAACAAATCTACACATGAAGTAAGTTTTATAGATAAATAAGTAGCCTGAACCAGGCACAGAGGCTCACACTTATAATCCAACCAGTACAGAAGTTGAGGTACAAGGATCACCTTGAGTTTGAAGCTAGACTGAGCAACAAGTCCCAGGTCAGGGTAGGCTACAGATTTTACAGATTTACAGATTCCGTTCTCTCTCTCTCTCTCTCTCTCTCTCTCTCTCTCTCTCTCTCTCTCTCTCTCTCAGAGAGAAAACAAGCAAAAAGAAACAATAAGAACTAGTCACCGACCACTGTTACTTTCTTTGTAAGAGACAGAAACAGAACAAGGAAAGATAACTTCTCAATATCAGGTTACTTTGGGTAGCCTTGCTGTGTAAGGAGGCAGGAGGAGCCCCACCATCATGCCAACTGAAACTGGTCATTGAAGGAAGTTCACAATGACATCTCCAGTCCTCATTTCTTCACAGGCAAAACATGTTTCAGAGCTTTGGCACTGTAATGTGGGTTTCAAGATGTCTGATGTTTCCACTGTTGCAAAGAAACACCTTGCTATAGTTTCTGTGAGCACCATCAATACTTCAGGGTACCTATGCTCCACCCAGGCTTCTATTGTTCTTACTAACCATTTTATTCTAAGTCAGTACTAAAAATAAGACTTAGTCTCTTCTGAACTTTATTAATGTCACACTGTAGCTGCTCCCAAATGCTTTCATTTTTCCTTACAGTTAAATTAATTATTGTATTTTAACAAATGAAATCAGTATCACTTGAAAAAAAATCAAGTATAAACACACACACACACACACACACACACACACACACACACACACACACACACCAAGAGATATACCGAATCTTTTTCAGCACTGTTTTTCCCCTTATTTGTGTCAATACAACTTGACCTGAATATTTAATAAAGGCTTCATCTTTCCTATGTTAGAAATTCAGAAACCCTTTAAAATGTAAAGAAATCACAAGTAGTTTATATTCACAGGTATAACTTAAGGGGATTTTCCCCTTAATATAAAATAGTAATAATATGTTTTAGCTTACCAATATTAAAATCACATAAAAATACTCTCTATTGATTTGGGGCAGGGGAACAGATGGCTGCAGCTACTTTCTCCAAAAGACAAAATGAAATATGCATGCAGCATATTTGATTGTTTATATAGAAACACACATTCACATACACATGCACACACACATACATAATTTGCAATGTGTGTTATTAATAATTTTATATGAAACACAATTAGTAACTGCTTAAGTAGTACACACAGATTTTGAATGTTTTACCCATATGAACACTATTTCAGTCTATCAACAATTCCAGCATATTACAAAACAAGATTTATTTCTTTAGAAATAGGATATTAAGGAAATAACTCACTCAGGCAAAGTGATCAAATGAATAGGGAATGCTTTCTTATATAACATAACATATAAGCCTTTTTATAACCATCCCTGTATTGTTCCTCTGTCTAAACTTGAACCAATGTCATTACTAACATGGAAAGTTATGCAAAGAATGCGTCAGGCTATATGGCTGTATGATGTAATGCTTTCCAGCACACAAAGAAAAATACAGGAATCTCTTTCCAAACAGAGGCTTCCCCTCCCATTTAATGTAAAATAATCTTATCAGTACATGACAACTATAACTGATCAGTCTAAAACAGATACACATGAGCATGTCGCCTCAGTTGTCCTTAAACCGCAATTCTATATCCAAAGAATTGCCTAATTTTTTTTTTTCATAGTGTAAAAATGCAGCAGCAATGGTACAGGGTTTCTCAGGCTGAGAGCACTGTCAGAGTGAGGAACTTGCACATGACCTAACTCAAGCACAAGAGCACACATATGAAGGAAGAAGGAAGTGTGGGAAGGCATAGGCTGCGGTGTTTCTCCTCATTGCTGGGTGAGATGCTCACGAAGATCAGATGAAGCTATACCGTTCTGAAAATGGCACACAAGCATCATCCAGGCTCTTGAACCTATGGAACACAGGTGATGAAACTGTCTCTTACAGAATCAGACAGCAAGGGATTCCAACTCCTATACTGGGATTATGCCTTCCCAGGCACCAGGGCGAGGGGCTGGCCGACAGCTGCCTGTCTTTACAAGAAAAAAGGCAAATCACAGACAACACTGTAACTACAAATAATGGCAGCAGTGATATCGGTCAGGATTGTTAAGAAGGCCGTTTTCTCTTACAGATTGATGGGAGAGTTCTTCAAAGGGATGGAATACTGAAAATGAGGAAGTATTTACAAACAAATAATAAATTCACAGTAATGAAAAACTGTTCACGGAAGGGTTCTGGAAAGCCATCACACAAGGCTCCTAATGGCCAGGCCGGAATGATCCGAAAAACAAAATATGTCAGCAGGCTACATCCTGCCTCACCAAGTGAGCCCCCCACCCCCACCCCACCCCAACCCCTGCTCCAAAATTTCTGGTGTTTGTCTCACTCTACCACAGTCAAATAGGCCACCACCACAGGGAAAATAAAAATGACTGCACATTCCTTGGCTTTTAGCTTCCAAACTATGAGTTAAATAAAATCTTCTTTTCTAGGATATTAAGGAGTCTCAAGTAGGTTGTAATAGCAGCAGGAAAAAAAATAAAAACACTAACCACTATACTTCCTTAAAGAAAAACAATAACATCTTAGATATACAGTGACTAAAACGCTAAATTTCTTCTCATTTAATTATTATTTATTTCATTTAGCGATTTTTGAGTATTTGCTATGTGCGGTGCGCATTACTGTATACTGGCTATGCATTGTGAGAATCAAACGTACACGCTCATCATTCTGACATGAAAATGTTATTCAAAACAAGTTTTTGATAAACATGTCCGTTAATTATGTGTTGACTGTACCATGGATCCAAATAGCTTCTCACACCACTGATGCCTTAGGAGAGACGATGAGTCAACACTGAGAAAAGCCCAGAAGTGTGTGGCTCCAACAACGTTCACACAAAAAGATCTTATTAGCAGAGTTTGATAAACTGGCCAGATGACACCAAGAGAGGTTAAGATGAGAAATGAAGGCTCCACACAGGATTTAGTGAGACCTGTGTTTCAGCAGAGAGGCTGAGACAAGATGGAGATAGACAGAACAGCATTTGGTGAGAAGATGGAGTAAAATAATTCATCTAACTACTGAGAAGTCTTAGTGATGCTAGGATGGTGAAATAGGAGTCATGTGGCCATGAAGGGAAAAGTGGACTCAAGATGTGGATCTTTGGAGCTATGGCTGACACAGGACTGCTGCTCACAGGATGCAGCTGAGCCTGAGAAGCCAGGTGGTCTCCCTGGATGTGAATGAGAGAGAGTTTTGGTGAGCAGGCCACTGAAGAGCAATCCTCCAGGCATTGCTGTGTCCCTTTGATCTTCCCAGACCAACTGAGAGATCTTCCCTTTTCTTCACACTACACTGTGATTAGCACACCCAGAGAATGGATGGCTTCAGCCTCCTAGGGTGGGGAGCTGCAGTAATAGGAATGCACTTGAGCAGGGCACCTGTACCTTCCTCTTCATGACCCTAGACGTGAGATGGGGCAAGGTTTCCAAATGCAGTTCATAGCCATTCAAGTTTTCAGGGGATGATGGCCTAGTCACCCACTCTGCAGAGGCTAAGACGTGGCCTCCACACAGAGACATGATGGAATAGTGTCAATACAAATTTCGTCATGTGGTGTCATCACACACCTGCATCTTGTATTCATTTCTATTCTGTTACTTTGATAAAACGCCATGACCAAGGCAGCTTACAGAAGAGTTTATTTTGGCGTATGATTCCAGAGAGACAGCAGGGAGGCACAGCCGCTAGTGGCGGGAACTGGAAGCCGAGAGATTGCACCAGGAAGAAGAGACTGTGCTGGAAGAGGCTTTAAACTTTTCAACTCCACCCCAGTGACATACCGTCCCCATCACCTCCTCGAACAGCGGTATCACCTGGGGATCAAGTGTCCAAATGCCTGCGCCTGTGGGGGTATTTCTCATGAAAAGCACTGACCACCTACATTGTGTTTAAGCAACTGTAGAAATGACTTCAAGCTCAGAATTAAAGAGCAACCCTACAGGTGATTAAGAGAGTATTTAGTGTTTACTTAGAACTGTGAAGCTTCCAGGAAATGCAGGGGTTAAGAAATTCACAAGTGCCAGAGATGTAAATGAAAAGCACCAGCAGCTGGTATTTGTTAATGGAGAAAGTTTGACCCTTACAGAGCATGCCTCATTCAGTTACAGAATGGTTGGAAATTTCTCATCCATCTGTTTAAAGACTTACTGAAAAAAAAGAAAAAAAATCCACTTCTCTGCCTTTTGGCTAAGATCAAGTGTAGAAAAAAAAAAAAAAAAAAAAGACTGTGTACCTAGAAACCAAGTCCTGTAACTTCACAGTAATGACCTTTCTACAGGAACTGTGTCAGGTCAGGACGAAAATCAGTCAATAAATCCTCTTGACATCATATTCATCTGATTTAGTCAGAGAAAAAGGGGGCCATCGATAATCAATTGGGCTCACTGACTTCGATGGAGGAGCTTTTGATAAACTATTGGCAAAATTAATTTCTGGCATCTTTAGACCAGACCAAAAATCAACATCACAAACTGTCAACATCACATTGATACTCTGAGCCACATTTAAAAAAAAAAACAAAAACTGGTGTTGTCTACAAAACTGCTAAATGTCTTGAAGTACTGGGACCCAATGATATTCATAATCTACCAATATTTTCATCCAGAGCATTAAAATATTATGCATTAAAAGTCAAAAAGAATTTTGTTTTGTTTTTTGGGTTTTTTGTTTTGTTTTGTTTTGTTTTGTTTTTTGAGACAGGGTTTCTCTGTGTAGCTTTATGCCTTTCCTGGAGCTCACCTGGTAGCTCAGGCTGGCCTCCAACTCACAGAGATCTGCCTGCCTCTGCCTCCCAAGTGCTGGGACTAAAGGTGTACACTACCACCTCCCTGGCTTATAAGTCAAAGGTCTTTAAAAGAAGGACAGAGACCTCCCTGGTAGTCTTTGGCAGTGTGCCAAGGAGGAGGGGACACACGTGAGGCCTTGATCAGTCAGTGCTCATCTCAGAAGCACTGTCACAGTCCACTTGTGAGTACCCACTAGTCTATTGGGTAATTCAGAAATTAAAAACAGGGAGTTATGATGTGTTGACCCCAGTGATTAACACACTTACAAAAGGTCTTCAACGGATAGTGAGTGTGAAAGGGCCATTGGACCTTGTTCTTTCATGGGCTTCTGCTACATCAAAGCACTAACAGCTGCTAAGGACGTGCCTATCATTCCACAATAACCTTATCAACTTCACACTCTGGAAAACACAGCTGTAAAATGACACACACACATACCTGGAACATTTCTACAAGAAAAAGAAAAGAAACAAATGCAGATAGTTTGCTAAGTATAAGAAATGAAAACATAAGAACAAGATCGATGAGATGGCTCAGAGAACAGAGGCACTTGCTTCTCAAGCCTGGTGACATGAGTTCAAATCCTGGAATCCATACAGAGGTGGAAGGAGATAACTCATTCAACAAAATTGCCCTCTGGCTTTTACACATGCAGGTCCCCAGACACATTACGAGCACACACAATAATGGAAAATAAGTTTTTAAATGAAAAATGACTGAAGAGCTTTCACTGGGAACTTGGCGTTTCCTAAAGCGAAGGCTACTAAGCTAACCCCCATGCTATCTACTGCCTAAGGATGGAGACCAAGAAATGATTCCACCAATATTCAGGATAAAAATATGGTCTCAAAGCATATGAGAAATGTTTCAAGGGCAAGAAAAGGAGAGTTGACAGGGCAGCTCTCAGACATTAGCCTTGTTTTCTTTCTAACAAATATAAGACACATCTTTAAATCCAGGAGATAATTTAGCCCCTGGCAGGCAGCTGCCCTCTATGTCTCCCTGTGAACATCAGGCTTAAATGTCAGTAGCTTTTGCTATCCATCTAGCCAAAACGATTATCCATACTATTTGATCATCAACAAAAAAAATGAAGGGACCCTGATGATGAGAAAATAATGTTTCTACCTATTTTTTTTATAAACTACTTGAAGAGACCTCAAAAGAACCCTGGGATTAGTGAAAAGAACTGGGTTAGGTGTGTGTGTAGTGTGTGTGTGTGTGTAGTGTATGCATATGTATGCAGAGGTACATGACCATGCATGCCCATATGTGTGGAGATCAGAAGTTGACACTGGATATCTTCTGGTATCACTTTCCAACTATACATAGTGGGGGGGGGGGGGGAAACAGAGGAGAGAGATTGATTCTCACTAAAGATCAGCAATGGATGAGGGTGCCCGACAGTGAAGCCTCACAATACTACTGTCTTCGTCTCCAAGCTTTGGTGTTACAGGTTCATGTTACCATGTGAATTTTTTTTTTTTAAATGTGGGTTTTAAAGATTTGAACTCAGGTGGCCATTCTTGCAGATTTCTACACTACAAATAATTGTGTTCAGGAAAATGCCCTAAAATGTGACAGCATTATCACTGTTATCGGATTAGCAGTTTCTTCAGCGCTCCATAATGAAATACTAATATGCAATAATAAGATAGAAATACAGTGTACACTTTTTCAGATAAGTAAAATGGTTGCAGGCATCATGTTCACACATAAAGCATGAAACTACTTATAACAAGTGCTCCTGCAAAAAATAATTATTTCTCTTATTTATAGCTATTGTTTATATCTTTCCAATTAAGAGAGTTCTGCTTTTTTGTTTGTTTCTTTATTTTTAAAGCATGAAATAATTTTGGGTTTTATTGAGTTTTACTTTTTGAGGTGGTTATCTCACTCTGTTGCCTAGGTTAGTCTCAAACTCACAATCCTTCTACCCTAGCCCCCACCTAACCACTCTTAGACTAGGAAGCTAGGCATGCCACTGTACTCACCTAAAATGACAAAGAAAGAAAGCCTGGTTCTTCTTCCCCGCCTAGACATACAAGTTCATGGCAACTAGAAAAACTTTGCAACTAGTTGAGGTTCTCATGCATCTCAGGCCTCTGAGAAGCCATGCACAATGTGTCTTGTAGGAAAATGAAAGACATACTTTCATAGTTCTCATCCTACCACAGATATGGTCAGCAGGGAATTCTTGGGTCATCATCTCACTGTGAAACAAAGGAATTAGACCAGGTCAGGTATCTAGTGTCCTGATCTGTTCCTGTACCTGAGAGCCTGGCACTTTATCTTAGAAAACTGATGGGTCCCTTTATAGGGTAGTTTCTTCTGAGATACAAGGGGAAAAGTATTCCTGTGAACTAGCATGCAAACACTCTCCATAACCCAGAAAAGCATAAGCAATAAAGCTCAGACTTGGCCTTGATCTCAGTAGGGAACATCTGAACCACACACCTAACAACATAATAATTTCTGAAGCTCCTAAGGGACTAGATTTTAAGTTATCTGCCTCATAGCACTGACCCAGCATTCCTAAGTCACTGAAAGTGACAGATGAGAAAGTGGTCATTTGAACAAGAGTTAGGACTAAACACCAGACCTCCCCTAACTCAACATAGCAGCAAGCAAATATAACCATGAGCTCAATTCTTCTGAGGAGGGAAGGACACAGATTTAGCTTTCAACATTTTCTAAAAGCTGAGGGACTAGCTTCTGGCCTAACATACTTGGCAACCACGGAGAACAAACACCATGGTTTTGCACTACCATGAAGGTTTTGCACCTACAGTACAGTGGACAAGTTGGCTAAACAAGGACCTCTCTTGCATGACATCAGCAAACAAACAAGGAAGGGTAGAGGTAGTTTCTACTACACAGATAACAACATAGATTCATGGGACCCATTAAAAAAGACATGATAAAACTTGAACATGTGCTTTCAAAATACACATATGTCAATTATCTGATAGAGAAAAAGAACAAAATAAACCAAAAGTGAGAAGAAAATGAAATAAAGAATAGAAAAATATGAAAACAGTGTATTGAAAACATAATCAAAATTGACATATCTCTAGAATAACAAAGAAATAAACAAACAAAAAATAAATAAGGTGGGCAGTGGTAGCACACACCTTTAATCCCAGCACTCATGAGGTAGAACCAGGCAGATCTCCTTTGAGTTCGAGGCCAGTCTGGTCTACAGAGTGAGATCCAGGACAGGCATCAAAACTACAAAGAAAAACCCTGTCTCGAAAAGCAAACAAACAAACAAACAAACAAATAAATAAATAATGAAGCCACACTTGAAAGGAGAGACACTACAACTTATAACAAGACAGGAAGAAGGCTGATAAAAAAATGTTGATGAACCACTAGATCCCCTCAGATGGGTTAACTCAGAACATTCCAAAACTTTCTCATAAAAAATAAAAAAGTTTGACATGATCTTTAACTAATAAAGAGAATGGTTTAAAAAAAAAATCCCAGGAAGAGATGACTTCACCGGAGAATTCTCCTGAACAGCTAAAAACAAATTAAAGCCAGTCACAATCTGCCCAAACACTGAAAGGGGGGAACACTTCCAAGGAATTTATGAGGACAACATGACCCTGATACTAAAGCCAGACAACACACATAAGAAACGACAAGCCAATGTCCCTCACAAGCAAGCATTCTTAACAAAGACTAGGAAAACAATTCAACAGCACCTTCAATGGTCATATGCCATGGCCCATTGGAATTTATGTGTAAGGTGTGAGGACAGCTCAACATTTGAATATTACTGTTATACATCATTCATCATCAACAGAAATGTAGGTAAAATCCATAGAATCATAGCAATAGGTGCATAAAAGTAATCTGAAATAATTTGAAATTCCTTCTGAATTAAAAAAATCAAGAAACTAGAAGTAGAAAGGAAACCATCTATCTATAATAAAGGTCATAGAGGAAAAGTTCACATCTAACATCACATTTTATAGTTTTTTAAAAAATGGAAGCTGTTACACTAAGATCAAGACCAATGCAAGATGTTCTCTTACTAAATCTACTCAACATTTACCATAAGTCCTATACAGTCATTAGATGAGTAAAATGGATCCAAATTCAGAATTGCATGTCTCTGTTTGCAGTTAACACAGTCCTATGTGTAGAATTCATTAGCATCTGTACATTGCCATACACTTGCACAAACATCCTATTAGAACTGACAATATAACACTGCAGGAAACAGCATTAACTGAACAAATCATTTATATTATATTATGTGTGTGTGTGTGTGTGTGTGTGTGTGTGTGTGTGTGTGTGTGTGTAATAAACTATAAAATAGAAATTTGGATAATTACTGTATTTATAACAGCATCAGAAAGAGTAAGATATTTAGAAATAACCTTATCCCTGATAAAGGAATGAAATATTTGTACATTAACAACTGTAAAGAAATTCAAGTATCAAAGACACCAACAAATAGAAAGATAGCCGAGGTTATGGATGAGAAGACAATATGATTAAAATGTCCATACTTCCCATAGGGATGTAAGATGAAAATCAATCACCTATCAAAATTTTCATGCCAGAGGCTTAGGTGATAGCTCATTCTGGGTTAAATTTCCAGCCCTGCATAAATAGGACATGGTGTCATAACCTCCCTAATTCTCAAATATGGGAGGTGAAGACAGGAGGATGTAAAAAAAAAAAAAAAAAAAAAAAAAAAACCAGAAAAAAAACTGATGAAAATTATTATAGGAATACATCACAAACAATTAAAAAATTCCTGAGGAATCAATAAAGACTCTGAGGCTGGGGCAAACATTTAAATGATACAGTTTAAGAAAGAAAGATTTCTCTGAGCTCATGGCTTCACAAGTTTCAGAAGAACATGGCATGGAGGGTGGATGTACAGAGTTGCCTAGAAAGCCAAGAAATGGAGGACATCCTGCAATAATCCCCTTCCTTCCTCTGTCTTGCCAATTATTCCTTCAAGACTCCTGGCCTATGGGATTGTATTGCCCACATACAGAGACTAGCATCCTCACTTAGTGACTCCTCTCTGAAAACACCCTCAAAGACACACCCAGAGATATGTTTTATGAATCTAATTCACTCTCAATCCAATGTTGTTAGCAAAGAAGGCAGCATCATAAAAACAAAACAATTGAACATTTGAAAGATCATGTTTAAGAAAGTATAAGATTTCCTAACTTAAAAATATGTTACAAAGCAAAAGGTGTATTAATGGAACTGATTATGGACAACTGCATGGAGATAGCCTATAAGAAGAGGAGGCTGATTATCACTGCCATTATCTAGAGTATGAAAATTTGCACAGTGATTAATGGGTGATTTTTTAAGGTCTGATTCTCCTCAAATAATATTTCATATTTCATATCCATTTTACCGGAGGCTTCTCTTTTTGAAACTCTTCAATAATTTGATATGTACCAACCTGAACCTTCTCTGTTTAATATTCTCATTGCTGTGGCTAGAGAGTGTTCTTTTGTGCATCTCTGTGTTTCTCCTAAGATATATACCAAAATTTCAGCAGTTAAAATAGTATAGGCCAATGCAACTGAAGAGAGCCAGAAATAAATACAGCATAAATGGCCAACTGATCTTCAGTAAGTCAGCGAGGAAGAATGCACAATGAGCAGAAAACATTGCATTTAACAAATGGTGTTAGCAAAGCCAGACATCTACAAGGAAACAAAAGACACTGGATGTTTTTCTCCTGGGTCACACAAAAATCCAATCAAAATTCATTAAAGGCTTAAGCATACAATCTCAAACTTCAAAAGAAAACACAGGAGAAAGTCCTCATGACATTGCTCTTGGCAATGATTTCACAGACAGACGCTGAAAGTGCAGGCTGCATGAGTCAAAGCAGGGTAGAAGAAGGATCACAGAGCAAATTGTGCCATGAAACAACAAAGCTTCTACAAGACTAAACCAAAACAGACGGATCCTCCTGACCTGAGAGTAGAGGGAAATATTGTGCAGAGTGCAGAGGCATCAACAGTGAAAGAAATAGTAATAAATCAGCCTTTGTTTAAAAAAAAAGTTCTGCAGCGGTTAGTATCAAAAAGTTAATACACTAAAATGCTTACAAGAACATGATTAGTAGGGAACTCATACAGTGTTGACAAATATTTCACTATAGATGTTATAGAAAAGAGTTTAGAAATTCCTTTAAAAAATAATGTATTTAGCCTATGGTTCAGAAGTTCCAACATATATACCCAAGGGAAATAAAATCACTTCATCAAAGAGATACTGGCAGCCCCCTCTATTTTGCTATACTATATACAGCAGTCAAAGTCCAGGATCCATCCAGGTAACTTTCAATGGAAGAATAAAAAAGGAAGCACATACATAATAGGTCATGTGTATATGTACATATACATGGTATCTATAACATGTGCACATGATAGCCTATTAGTCACCTATAAGGAAAGAATGAATTCCTATCCCCTACAGCAGTTCAGTTTGAACTGGAGGTCACTGTGTTAAATGAAATATGCCAGGTATATAATGACCAGTAGCCCATTACTTCCCTCATTCATAAAACCTGAACAGCAGCTCTTATGGGAGTAAGCAGTGGAGTGATGAGCACTAAACCTGAGAAGGGCTCAAGGTGGGGCAATGGAAAGAAGCAGGCTAAGGGGCGTCAAAACTCAGAGAAGCGTAGTTCTCACTCTCTACAGTACAATGGGGCACTTAATGCTCATAGGAATTTACACTCTATTTCAGCATAACCAGAAAGGATGTTCCCAGGACAGAAACACGAGGTAGTACTTATTCATTTCTGACTGTCTTCCCTTTGCACACAAGCATCAAGTTGTTTGAACCCTATAAAGCCATAAAATACTATCTTAGGAGATTAGGTCCAGAAAAGAATTTATCAAAATGAGTCCTTCTGCTCATCAAATGACAGCGTCCCAGAGGGGTGGCACAGAGAAACAAGCATGAAGACCTGAACTCACCAGAACCTGCTGTGGATATCACTCTATATAAATAAAATGCTGATGGCCAATGACCAGGCAGGAAGTATAGGCGGGACAAAGAGAGAGGAGAATTGGGGAAACAGGAAGAAGGAAGAGGGAGACTGCAGCCACCGCCAGGACAAGCAGCATGTAGAGACTCTGTCTGGTAAGCCACCAGCCACGTGGCAAGGTATAGATTTATAGAAATGGGTTAATTTAAGATAAAAGAACAGTTAGCAAGAAGCCTGCCACGGCCATACAGTTTATAAGTGATATAAGCGTCTGAGTGATTATTTTATAAGTGGATTGTGGGACTGCGGGGCTTGGGGAACCTGGAGAGAAGCCCTCCAGCAACAAGAACCCACATAAAGCCAGGTGCAAAAGCACATATCTGAAACATGAGTGCTTGCTTGGTGAGATGACGACAGGAGAATTACCAGAAAATGGGACTTGTACATATCTAAATGTCACAGAACGGTACCATAGCTATCTGTATGCTTTGCTGACTATCTTATGTAGTCTCTAAAACAGTGAAAAGATCAATCAGACAAATTTTGGCACCAAACCATGCAATCCATCAAAATCTGAAACTGGAGAGACAGCACTGGCCACTATTCCAGAGGACTCGGGTTCGGTTCCCAATATTCACATGGTGGCTCACAATGGTTTGTGATCGCAGTGTCAGGGGATCAGATGCCCTCTCTGGGGTCCTGCATTTATATTCTGTACGTACATACACACTGAGAAAATGTTTAAACATATAAAACAAATATAAAATCTATGAAAATAGAGTCACTGATATAATTTGCACACTAATATTTGTAATATACAGGCAATGTGTATTATGCAGTAAAAAAATACAAGAATATAACTGTTCAATTCTTATGCTAGGTAATACGTGTTTATTGTTTCTTTTCCAATTGCATATGATTATCTGTTGTGCTTTATGGTGTGATACAACATATCATTCTGAGATTACCTAACTGGATATCAAAGGCAAGATTGCTCTCTTCTGACAGAAAAAAAAAAAAAAGCAATGTAAATAAGCCAAATATGATGACAGGCTTGCTATTCCAGTACTTGAGAGCAGGAAGTAAGATACGGGTGAGTTCAGCCCAGCCTAGGCGCTTAGCAGCACTTGTCTCAAAAACAAGAAGATAAAGAAAGGATTGAGTGCTCCACAGACTCTCACTCTACACCTTGTCCATCTCAGTTTAGGGGAGGGGATTGTGATGGAGGAAGGGGAAGGACAGAAGGGGAGGACAGGACAGGAGGAAGGGAGGGATAGAGAGGAGAGGAAAGGGCAGGGGAGGAGAGACAAAGTTGATATATAGCTTCACTCTCTAATTGGCCAAGCAGGCCTGGCTGTCCGGGTGGGGGTTGCTGACTTACAGTTGACAAGAGCACTTTAGCTCTACATACTTGGTATCTGCCTCTCTGAGTCTCTCTGTAAACAGAGAAGATAACTGCAGAAAACCAATTCACAAAAGACCTGTCTCTGGAATGAACTGTGACAACATAATAAAGAACCTAGATCAGTAATGATGCTGTGAGATGAACAATTCCCAGGAGCCTGTTTTGTGTCCTGTGGAAAGGGAAAGAAAACACCAGCTGTTTGGAAAATGACAGACATTCACAATTTACTCTCAACTACAAGAAAGTCATGGACATGTGATTTACTTGAGCAAATATGCAGAGCTTTTTCCCTTCTTATATAAATATATGATATATATTCACATATCTTCTTTCTCCCCAAATCCCCACTTTAATTCCACTATTCTCTAAAAATTGATGGGACTGAGTTTTGAAAGGAAATATTTTCTTTGCCACTACAAGCCAATTTTTAAAAGAACTAAAGCAGGGAAATTGAGAAATAAATAATTTAAACTTCAAAGCTCTTTGAAGAAGCCACTTCAGGGACACCACAAATCATTTAGATAAAGGGGCTTTTGTTCCTGTCAGGAACCCAGTAGAGAAGTCCAAGGCCACCCCTAACACCTAACCTGGTTCTGTTACCATGACTTTGTCACTTTCTCTTATGTAAGATCCTATGTGCAAATAGATTGTTAACAGAGACAAGAAAGCTATTTCCTTTGAATTACTATCTTCATTATACCCCTGCAGGCTTATGGGAACAATGATGTACAAACTCCATTACAGGACAGGGAAGCAAATACAGATGTTTCTCTGAATACTGGATTACCTATCTCTTTTCAATGCAGAAAAAGAAAGATAGCCCTTTCTGTCTCTATGAATTATTGCTTAGAAATATAAATGTCACTTTAGATTGAATAAATTGCAACCCACATGAATCCTTAGAAAGAAACTCTACCCCTCTACACCATATCCTAATATTTTGGTATATTAGTACTTCCCAGCACATGCGATGGAATCTCCAGCAACTTTTCTAACATTTTCAGTCACCTTCAGAAAATGAAAACTGCCTTCTGGCACAATCCTATCACTCAAAATTGTCACTACATATGTAACATGTCTAGTCCTGGTAACACAACTGAATGCTGGGTGAAAAGCTCCAAACTTCCAACTCCCTCAGCCAGGCCCTGAGACAGAGAGGGGGAAGAGCGTTGGCTCTGCCATGGCCAGGCTTGCTGGCCTCTGACTTACTAATCTAGACTTTGTGGATTTCTCAGATTCTCTCTGTGAAAATTCTGTTTCTTTGTTTGCTGTTTTCTTGTGGCGAGATCCCACTATACAACCCGGGCTGACCTCAAGCTCAGAGCAATTCTTCTGCATCAGCTGCCAAGGAAACGGCTTTTACTGTTCTCCAGCTCCAGGTCTTGCTTGACCCCAGTCCACAGCTTGCATTGGTGCTGTTTGACTCCAGCCCCTTCTAAGTTCTCAGCAAAAAAAAAAAAAAAAAAAAAAGCTTTTGTTTCTTTCTCTAAACTCACCAGTCCATGTTCTTTCCAGCCCTCTCGGCTCTCTTCTCCCTCCTATGATCCATACCTGAGTATTCAGTATTCCCATTCCCAGCAGAAATCCTCCCCAGTTCACACAGTCCCTGTCTCTATCCCATGAACCCCAGGCCTCAGCCACAACTGCCTCTGAGTTCTCAGTAAGAATTGATCACGGTCTACCATGAGGCCCCAGAACACCAGAGGTAGGCACAGTTCTTCCTCCATGTCCCTCTCAGTGTCACACAGAAGGGAATGCACTTTCCTTATAGCTCCCTGGTCACTTTGTAGAGATGCAAAGGCACTCAGGGCTTCCATGAACATTGTCTTCCCTGGTCTCCTCAGCCCTAGCAAAGCTCAAAGAAGAGATTCTGAGTGAAAGCCACCAAGCCAGGCTTCCTTCATTTATCCTCACTGCTTACAGAAGAGGTATGACTCCTACCATTGCTATGCAGTGTCTGGGATCTATTGGTTTGTTCCTGGTCCTGAGTGTTTCAGCCATAACTAATAGTCCCATTTTTATTTTTTGATACACTTTTCATTATTTTTTTTATAACTTTGAACTGCCTTCCATGGCATTTCTAACAGAAAATACAAATGTTCCTTTATGGTAAATACATAATTTGTGTTCATATAAACATAGCTGAATCTGAGCACTTTATAAAGAAAAGAAGTTCATTTATTTCTCAGGTTGTGTGGTTCAAGAGCAGAATGCCAAACATGTCAAGAAGCAGAGTAGAAGTCATCACAAGGGCAGCCGAGCATGGGCAGTCTTGCTTCTAGCAGCTTGCTGTCCTGAAAGCTAACTCACTCTACAAAACTGGTCTTCCTTTCTTCCTTGAGGATATCAGGACCCAATCACCTTCCATCGGGCAACATTTCTTAAAATACCATCACCTAAAATCACCACACTGGGGACCAAGCGTCTAGAACCTAAACTTCTGGGAAGGTGTGCCCAAGCAACAGCCACAAGTCAAGTGTTCCACATTATGAAATAACCAGCAGACATTCTTGAATGCTGGATCCTGGAAGGACATAACATGAGGTCATGAAGGTAATAATTAATATTCACAGTTGGCAGAAAATTTAAAGCAAGAATTTGAGAATGTTCAAATGAAACATTTAAATAAACAATACATATTAAAATGCAATAACTTGTTAATTAAAGTTTTTGTCCAGATCAATATTTTAAACACAAACTGGTAATTTCTACAGGAAGCTCCAAAGATCTCCTTCTGTATCCAAATCTATTCATCCCAGCGATGAGTCAATGTGGGTACCCATCAAGGTAAAGCCCACTAAAGAAAATGCCTATATGAGTGTGCCTGTGTGCAGGGGTGTGTAGAACATGGTCCAGATGCCTACAGAGACCTGAAGAAAACACTGGATTCCCTGGAATCAAAGTAACAGGTGGTTATGGGGTGCCCAATGTGGATGCTGAGAACAAAGCCTGGATCCTCTGAAAGAACGGTAAGTACTCTTAACCATGGAGCCATCTCTCCAGCTTATAGTAACTGGTTCCCATGTAATAGAACACATGTCTGGGAGGAGGAAGCTCATAAAATTCTGTTCTCAGCAAGTTAACATTCTGTTATTCTTCTTAAACAGTTCAGTGAACTTCAAAGTTTATTGAAGACTTCAAGGAAACCCAGTAATTAAAATAAACAATACCTACACAACAATGATGAAGAATCCTGTTCCAATCTCTGGAGGAGATGCTAATTTATTTCATATAAAAGGTGCAGAAAATGTTTTACTCCAAAAACCCTAAGGAATGCATTAAGCTCGGTTTTACAGATCTGGACAGTGAGAGCACATAAGGGAAAATGGTAATGAACTGTTTCACTTGAGTTCAGTGTTATCTGTTCTCTTCGGAACTAACTCAAACAGTTTTACCTGGGACCTGGAATTATTACTATTGTATCTTTAATACTGAATTTTGTGCAGGTTACAAGCTAGGGACTCTGAAGAACATGTGGTTGAACGTAGTAAGATAAGACAGGATGGGTCAGGTTAAGGGAAAGAAGCAGGGCAAACTTCAGGAAGTACTTAGAGAATATACCACAGTGAAGGGGAAGCTGAGTAGTATATCCGAACACAAGATGTTGGTAATGCAGAGCAAAGCCAGAGGAGGGAAAGGCTGGCAACAGCAGAGAAAGTAACAGTTGTACCTATTCCAAACATCACAGATGCCTGCACACTAGAATAACAGTTCTCAAGGCTTGCTTTGTCTATTTGCAAATTGGCCACACCACAGTCAAAACTTTATTCATAAAACCAGTAACACAGTATTTACCTTATTAAATATTGACAATTTTGCTCATGCTGAAAAGTAATGGTGGATAAAACTGCTTGTGCATTAGCACAAATCAAAAACAAAACAAAAACAGTTAAATGTAATGCCAATGCATTCTTCCCCAACCCACACTAGAAAAACCTAAGATCACACACTACCAAATCACAGCACCACACACCACCAATGTATAGGACCACATACCACCAAAACATAACAATATGCATCACCAAATCATAGCACTACACATCAATACATCAACCTCCACGCTCCCAAAAAACAACACTGCACACTGCCAATTTATAACACCACATACCACCACAGCATGGCACACATTATCAATACATAACACCACACATCACCAATACACACTGCCAATACATAAACCCTCACAACTAATACATAATACCATATATCAAAACATACCACACCCCCTATGAAAAGAGACCACACACTACCAACATATACACCACACACCAAAATATAATACAACACACCACCAAAACCTAAGCTCCCACAAAATCAAAACATATCACACACCACCAATATATAAGCCTACATAAATTATATGTAACACCACCACAAACCTTCAAAACACAACAGACATCATCAACATAAAAGCAATTGGGGCAAATTTTTGAGTTAGTGTTCCTAAGCAACGTTTTTAAAGATTACTAAGAGGAACATAACTTCACTGACTTTTAAAACATAAATCAGCATTATCCTAACATTGTACCTGACAAGATGGGGAGTCACACACAGGGGTATTGCTATAACCCAAACTGAATTGTTTCAGGAATAAAAGCTCTTGGGGAGTTTGACTTACCAACTAAATTGGATTTCTATTTTCCATGGAAGATCATTCATTAATAACACACACACACACACACACACACACACACACACACACACACACAAAGCTATGGTAATCCAGATGTGAATATTTGGGATTTTTTTAAGGAAAAGTAAATAAAAAGATCATATAACTTAGATAAAAAATGGTTGTGTTTTGTGGCTGATGAAAATACATTTTCAAAAATGAATCATAATATTAGAAAAACATTAGCTCCTATGAGTGCTTCCCAATATTTATATATTTTCTCCAGTAACAAAGAGTGACACTAAATGGAAGTGCATTTTGATGCTGTGCAATGACATAATCAACCTCTGGAAGACTTCCAAAGGAGGCAACTGAGTATCTTCTAGCTGTTCTGTATGTTGTTGTAAAATCGCTTGTGAACAAAAGAGTCCATTCAACGTGCATGCCAGAGCAGTGAACTGTAATGAAACAGAACAAAATGTTCACCGATCTGATTTTAGATTTCACATAAAAACCCTCTCTTAAGGAACTATCATTTGTTAACTTTGGCATGACATTAGAGAACATTCAAAATTTGGAAAAGTTATCTAAGCACTCTTCCCTTTTCCAATTTCATGTCTGCATGTGGTCATCCCTTCTGCACATACCTCAGACAAATTAATATATCACTGTGAACCTCATGCAAATGTGCATGGCAAAGTACAAATGAGGAGTCTTCCATGAAATCAGCCACTAAACTAACACATAACAATGCAAACCAAAATATTCTTCTCACTAATTTCATAACTATACTTATTATCATAAAATTTTTATAAAGTAAGTTATTCTCGTTAATATTTAATGCCTACATTTATGCAAAATTTATTTTTTGTTTCTTTGTTGGTTGTACTAGGGATTAAATCCAGACTCTCATACAAATAATCTATGACTAAGCGTTGCCCAATGCATTTACCGTACAACACAGTACAGTAAGTAATGGAAAATGAATGCCTGGTTATCACCTGAAGAAAAAGATGTACATACAATAATTCCTGGTTGTGCAAGCATACACAACCAGACGTTGCCATGGATAAACTATTGATGAGTAAGAAGCTGTAAGCACCAAAGATGACTATCCAGGACAAAGCCAATGGTTAAGGTGTCAATAAAAGCAGCTGATGACTTCTAGTCAGAAAGGCAAGACTCAGAAGGTGGAAGTTCTAGAAGCTAACCAAGAAGTGGGTGGACACAGGGGTCTGCTGGGGTGTAGGGAACTGCATGTAGTCCTTACCAAGTAATAATGATATCAAGGAAGTGACTAGATTTCTTTAAGAGGAAGAAAATAGTATCTGTTTCAAAAAATGGAGTAGGGCTGGGAGTGCACATTAACAAATGAAGGACTTGAGGGTGTTTTGCTTCTAAGATAACATATGGCTTTAGGAACCAAAGGGAGCCCGAGAAAGGAGGAAACAGCCAATTGAAGCTCAGAAAACAGGTCATTTTCATTCAGGAAATACCGTAATGAGTAGATGGAAATGTTAATCAAATATGTACACTCCATATTTTTTTTTCATGCAGAAGCCCCTTCAGTATGTTTTTAAATCCTTAGGAATAAAAGAAGAGATAAATAGAAATGAAGGAAGAGCTGTTCCTAGAGTGGAGAAGGTGGATTCCACAGTGCCCTCACCAAGGAGAACTTTTTCTTCAAAGTCAGGAGCTGAGGAGGCAAAAAAGGGAATGTTGCTAGACAAGCCTCAGAGTGAAGAAGGAACAGATAACTGGAAGGGTCTACCAACAGCTTGATTCCTTTTCTCTACAGCAAATATTAAAATGTCATGCTGGAACTGAACCAAGTGGGAGGAAAGGCTGAGTGCTGGAGAAAGTCAGAAACAGAGTGAGAAGGCTGATGGAGGGCATGGGAGGACCTCAGGACCATACAGCACATCCCCAAACACATCAGCAGATGAGACGAATCAGCACAGGTCATGTCAACAAGAAGGCTTCAACAAGCATCTGCTGATTTGGTATCTAACATGTTCTATTAGCAGTTTATCATTTCTCTCAGTGTTATTCAAGTGAAGGCTCTATGAAATTTCATTTCATACCTACATTATTTCTCAGAAGGACCATGTGTATGTGAATGCCATGTTCTTGCTATGACCCAATATCTTGTCCAGCATTTGTGAGGAGAAGTGCAAAGTAAATTTATCTTACCTATATCAAACCATGTTTGTGTAAAAATATTAACTCTGATTTGTCAGTATAACCACTTACTCACTTGATTCTACTGTACTATTAAGCACAAATAAGCTGTTAGGCACAGAGATTTATAGCCATGTTCCAAAACTATATATGACCACTTGCTCTCAATTGTGTGCAACATAGATTGTTAACACACACATGATTCAGCTAAAAAAGTAAAAGATATCATCATATGAAGGATTCAATTTAGTCAACTGCTAAAATATATGAATGAAAGAAAAAGGATTCTGGGAGAGAAAAAAAGAGTTTAACATCAACCCTAATCACAGGCTTATGAAAATAAATTTAAGTATTATTAATGTCCAAGCGATGCTTGATTTTAGTTGTACCTCTTCTAGTTTAAAATCACTGTGGTGACAAAAAAAATCCCACTTAAAAAAATCCATTTTCTCTTGGGACCCATCTATAGTATCCTTTAATTTAGATATGTCTTCTACACTTCTCTCCTTAGTATTGGCTTAATAATTTGACTTATACAAAAGAGGTCTAATTTATTTGATAAGAAAAGGCCTTACTTAGAAGTTATTTATTCTTCTATTTACCAAAGAAAGCAAGCTGCAGTAAAACTAATCCAACAATACACAACAAACATTTATGGCCATGCAAGTACCAGTTGGGAGCCTCTGAACAAACTTCCACATAATTTTACCTCTTGAAAATGATGGTAACAGGCATTTAACATAGTATTACATGTGAGATAAAATCAGAAGGTGAACACTTTTTTTTTCCCTTTTAAACGTTGAATTTCATTTCCGAGACATTACCTAATCACACTTCTATAGAATGCTGTTAGTTCACAGAACTCACACCCTCAACTGAAACTGCTAACTATTTAAAAGTTCTACCTGGTAGGACAAGGCAATATTTACTCAACTAAATCCTGAAGAACTGGCAAAATCTGGGTAAATGGAAAGTTAAGTTTCTAAACTAAATGTAAAATAATGATGATAATGATGATGATGATGGTAATGATGATAATGATGAAGATAATAGCAAGGAAAGGTTAGGAAAGGAAGTAGATCAAGCTTTCTAAAACAAGATAGTAGCTGCAGCCAAAGTTTGGAATATAAAATCAAGAGCCCCTTGAAATCAAGGGTTAAAGAAAATATGCTGGATTATTGGGCAAGAACAAGAACTTGTGGGTTACTGAATGTAAGATGTAAGGCTAGCAAGAAGAAAATGAAAACAGTATGCTTAGATGTATAACAATAAGGTGACTAAATTGGAAAATACCACAACAGCTCTGTTGACTATGATGTGAAGTGGAGATGCGTTGAAAAGAAATCTGAGCACAATGATAGAGGAGGTCATTCCAAAGGAAAGAGGTGGGTTCCATTTCAGTTTCATGCCTGACTAACTGGAATAATGGGGATGCCAATTTTTAAAACTGGAGAATTACTTGGAAAGACAAGATCATTAATCCAAGTGATTGCAAAATAACAGTGTGCCATCAAAGAGAAATTGCAAAGTAGAGAGTATGAAAATACATAATCGAACACCAGAAAAAAAAAATCCTGGTCCAGGTATACAATGATGACAACGTAGGCAATCTCCATATGTATCCACTTTGTAAATTATCTTTTTCAATCAGTCTCTCATCTTTGGCCAACATTTTCATCTTGAACTTTTCTACAAGGAGGCAAGAAGCTGGAACTAAGTAAAGAGCCATTCAGTCCGCTAATGAAAACTAGTTAAAAGAATCTATAGAGACTAATGAGCACCATGCTAAATTGCCTGAACATGGCTTTCCTATGTCATTGTAGTCTTACCTCTCATCAGTATACACAACTGAAGTGCATATGATCTAGCATTACATGTTTGAAAGAGACAGAAGTTCTCAGAAAAGGTATCAAGTGCATTTATATTTATACATAATATTTCAGTTTATGAACAAGTCTATAGAAATAACTCCCATTCTTTTCCAGTGTGTTCACAGAACCAAAAGAAAATCTGAGTTGCTTATGTCATGATTTTGACACTAGAGTTCCAAGGGTTTGAGAAAACTTATTAGAGGATAGGGAAAATGTAGGCTGACATGATTGGACACCCACACAAGAAAAGCAGCCCAAACCACTAAAGGCTTCTTGTGAAGCTCCTCAGAGTGAAGACATAGTATGAGCGAAAAAGAGAAAGGAAGAAAAACAAGATTGTGTAGTGAAGACTTAGATCAAAAATCCTGAAAATAAAAATGGAGTGTTTCCCAAGATGGTGGCAGTCCTGTTCAGTGTCCTGACTCCAGAACTGGCTGATAGCAGAAGCGAGCACCTGAGTGTACCCAGGAATGCCGTAGGGGTGAGCAGCCTATGCCAATCATGTGCAGAGGTTTGAGAAGACAAGGTAAAGCTCAGAAGTTCTACAAAAACCCAGGCTCCAAGCATTTTAGTAGATGCTGGGCTCTAAAAAACCCTCAATATACCTGAGCCATGCACTCTAACAACAAGGGAACCTTCCAGTGATCATGTCTCCCACCAGGATCTCCTGGTGAGCTCTGAGCATCCATCACCCTGACTGACCTCAATAAGGACAACTGAGGCCATGACTAGTTATCATTCAGTGCTCTCAGGGAGCACAGTTCTCGGGAAGTGTCTGCTGCAGAGCCAACGCCCACTCACTGTCCTTCCCCCACCAGTGGACAGGGGCATGGTGGCTTGCTATGCATTGCCCAATCCAACTTCAGCTCACTTCCTGCTGCCTCTCCCCATTGTCTGTGAGTGAATGCTGCCAGATATTGCTTACATCTCTTAGAGCTAGGCTGACTGATAGGTTTGTTTGCTGTGAGTTGTCCTCCATTTTTTTTATGTATGAATAATAAATGACGCATCTGAGAACCACACCAGATTGTCTGCCTCATGTTCAAGACAGTTCTCTAACATACTTCATAAACACATTAGTTACACTTACTATTATCAGCTGCCAGATCCTTGACATTCAGAGGCCTCAGCGTAAGAATATGCACCATTAGCTCCGCAATGGCAAAAAGAGTGATGTACACCAGGACAGGGCCCAGGCAAGCTCAGAGAAAAGGAGTTACCCTGTCTCCTACAAGTGAAAATTGAGACAGACAATGTCCTTCAGTGTTTTTATTTTTTTTTTCTTTTTCTTCATGGGATCATTAAGCATATTTCTGCTTGTTCTTGTTTCTAGAATATGCAATGATGAAGCCGTAGTCATATGACTATGGAAGTGTTGATCATGTCTGTTTGTCATCATGTCCGTTTGTCATCCCTGCAGTCATTTCCTCAGAGGTATGATGGATTGACTTATCTTTTCCTACTGGATTATGTCAGAAAAGAGATTTTTCTGGGTTTAAAGGAGATTTTAAAACAACAACAAAAACTGATTATATAATTTCAGAGGGAAATTATAGTGGGTTTTTTATTTGTTTGTTTATTTTTTGTTTTTGTTTTTCGAGACAGGGTTTCCCTGTGTAGCTTTGCACCTTTCCTGGAACTCACTTGGTAGCCCAGGCTGGCCTTGAACTTGCAGAGATCCTCCTGACTCTGCCTCCCGAGTGCTGGGATTAAAGGCGTGAGCCACCACCGCCCGGCATGTTTTGGTTTGGTTTGTTGGGTTTGGGTTTGCTTTTTTGACAGTGTCTTCCTGTCTTTCTGACTGAACTGGAATTCCTTATGTAGATCTGGCTGGCTTTGAACTCACAGAGATACTCCTATGTCTCTCTCTCCTGAATACTAGGATTAAAAGTGTGCACCACAAAGCTTGGCTTAAAGGAAAACTAAGGTCTTTAAATTCACCTCAAGACAGAATTATATGCATTTTATATACTAGAAATTTCCAAGTCAATCCACCAAAATTAAAGGCAGATCTATCAAACTGGCCCAAGATAAAATTTAAATTTGCAGAATGAAGACTCCATTTCTATTGCTATTAGATAATTAAATACAATGTTAGGGTTACAGAATTTTAAAAATCTCACAAGTTGAAATGGCCTTAAACAACAACATATGGTCTACCTAGATATCCAATTTGAAATCCGTTAACATAGGCCTGCCAAACACGTTTCCCATGCCAGAATGCCTCTAATGACAACTTCCCCACCTCTTCTCCAGTCAATCATATCTCATCTGATCTCTAATTGAAAGTTCTTACGTGGGAGCCAGATTCTCACTCCCTAAAGCTTGTATTCATTAGACTGGCTTTTAGCTGATACCAAGCCATAAAGTCTGGTTTCTTATTTACCTCACAGGTTTTTCAAACATTTGAAAACAACGTTCAATTATCTTAGTTCCTTTAGCACTTCCTAGTATGAAAAGATCTTAACTGCTTCTATCGCTTCTGTCCTGGACCTATTGAGTAGAACAGTGCAGAAATGCCTATGTACTTTGCTTTAAATTTCTGTTGAGTATAACACTATATATACATATATGTATATATATGTATATACATATATTATGTATATAACTATATAGATTAATTTATATCATTATAATTGTATCATCAAATATTTTCCAAATAGTCTATCTAACCCATACATGCACAAATGATAGGTGAACCAAGGGTAACTCATTTACCTACCTCGTTAGGCTCTGTTCATTACTTTATTTTTATTTTGTTGTTATCATAAAAAGTAAATGGGTTTCATTATAACAATTTGCTACATATGTATCATTGTGCTCCATTCATATTCACCATAATACCTACTCCTATTCACCTCCCTACACCTGCTGGTCCCTAGCCTCCTGCAAGATAGGCCTTCTTTACCCACCCTACCATTCATCTATCCATATATATGGATAGATGGCACTCTTTGGTCCAGAGACTTAGATGGAGAGGATAGTGATGAAGATGTCAGACTCTAGCCATCAAGGGTCTTCTGTGTAGAGACAAGAAATGTCAGCCATATCAAGAAAGCCATGGAGTTCCTGCAAGGTGTCTCAATATTGGAATGACTTAATTAAAGCTAAGATCTGGAAAAACAAACAAACAAACAAACAAACAAACAAACTTTAGAGTTTGTGTGGAGAAGGAATGGCCAAGAAGCAAACCAAAAACAAGAACCAAGAACATATATATGATTCTGCATATAGTTTCAATATGCAATTTTTTTCTTTCTGAGTCTTAGACCCTTTATTTGGGATTATACTGGATACCAATTCTGCCTCATTAAATTTTCCAACATTACAAATTTCATTTTGTATGAGTCTTTTTCTTTAAAGTTTTCTTTTAACCACTGATAAAATGTTGAATATAATGAAGTCAAAATTCTACCACATTCAAACACAACCTAGGATGAAAATGTTCCACCCATCAACCTAGTTGTGAATACATCTAGTTGTCCATATGTTGAGACCCTATCAATGATGTGAAATCCAGATATAACAGAGCCAGTAAGAAGCAAAGACATTTGGGTTTCCCTGGACTTTACTGAAGAAATTTTCACTTTACTTATATTTTGCACCAGGCATTCTGTCGTTATCTTTTAATGAGTCAAGTAAGACACTGCTCTTTCATGAATTTACAAAGAGCTGGAGAAGAACACAGTTATAACTGATAAGCTCCAGGAAGAGTTATGAACATGGGAGACAAGTAGAGGGCTGTGGAGATGGAGAAGGTGATTACTGAAATTGTCAAAACGAGGAAAGAGACTGGGATGCCTCCCAACAACCATAGTGCCAGCCTAGCGTACGTGAGGCCCTTAGCTTGATTCACAGCATCAAGCACACACAGACACACACAGACACACACAGACACACACACACAGACACACACTTCTTAAAATAGAGATCATGGTTTTAAATTTTGATTAAGTTTGATGTCATTATCGAAATGTCAGTTTAAAATGCTGAATGAGAAAGGATACACCCAATAGTATTTGTTCAGGCAGACAGATTGAGAATCAACAGTGAAAAAGTGATAGTCACTGTCATGAGTTTGGAGCAACAGCGTCAAGGCAGAGGTAGAAGTTATCTAACACTGGTGCTTTAACTGTTGAGAAGAACACTGGTTGTCATGGGAAAGAGCAAGTGTGAATGAGAGGTGACTTGTGTGCACTCTTTGGTCCAGGGACTGAGATGGAGAGGACAGTGATGAAGATGTCAGACTCTAGCCATCAAGGGTCTTCTGTGTAGAGACGAGAAATGTCAGTCATATCAAGAAAGCCATGGATTTCCTGCAAGGTGTCTCAATATTGGAATGACTTAATTAGGTCTAAGATCTGGGAAAAAAAAAATCTCTAGAGTCAGTATGGAGAAGAAATGGCCAAGAAACAAAACAAAAACAAAAACCAAGAAGTGGAAAGATTACAACAAGCCTTATTACAGATTGTAGGGAAGATAATTCAAACAATGTCTATAAAGAAGTGAAAGTGAAGACACTCCAGATGTGGCAAAGAAGAGCTGCTGAGCTGCTGAGTCTTGGTGACTGCTGAATCTGAGAAACTAAGAGCAGGTTAAGAGTCATCCTAGAATGGAAAAGGAGCTGTTGAGGTCATTAGCTGGCAAATGGGAGCTATATATTAGGAGAGGTGTGGAGGAGTTCTAAGTGCAAATTTTAGCATGTTAAGCTGAGCTTTGCAACATGATGTAGTGGGTGGTACCCTCCACACAGCTATGAACTAGAAACAAAGACCTGGGTAGTAGTAGTGAGTGACCTCAGCTATACACATAAGTTTAGGCGAAATCTCACAGGCAGAACAGAAAATCACATTGAGACATCTCTCCAGTACCTCTCCTGTATATTAAAATGTGTATTCTCATAATGGGATTCCCAGTGGGAAATTTATGATGGAAAAGTAGAAATATTTAATGCTTGTTCACTACAAATATGCTAGCTAGCTACATATGATTCCATTGCTTACCAATGCCATTTTCAAAGAGTTTAAATAAACCAAAGGTCAACAGGCAAGAACCTGACAATATTAAGAAGTATTCACTTTCTATCCTCAACCTCTAAGATTTCTAATTCTCACTCTGATAAGCAAGACACCTAATAAATTTACACAAAACAAACAGTTTAGATTGCAAAACTACACAAAACTGAATAAGATTATTTTACAGCACATTACTATGGCTGAGATTCTAGCCTGAGATTTTAGAGAACCCTCATATGGTGGAACAAATTCCAGCCGGAGAAATGACTTCTGAATTTCTTAAGCTCCTTTTCTTAAAACAGATTTTCTATTTATTTTACTTGTTTTGTTTTTTTAAGCTAGATCTCACTGTGAAACCAGGATGGCTTTGAACTCTCAATCCTCCTGACAACTACTGGGATCATAGAATTGTATTCCTATGCCAGGAGACACTTATTTATAAGAAAAATTTTCAACCAAAAATATACAATGGTAATTCACCAGGGCACACTTACTTTTAATATATTTATGTATTTCTTTTTATGATCATGTGTGTATGCTTGTGTCACAGCATGCTTGTGGATGTCAGGGTACACCTCTGGAGACTGGTTCTCTCCTTCCACTGTAAGGGTTCCAGAGAGCTGCTAACTGGGGTCCTTATGCTCAGCAGGACACACCTTTACCTGCTGAGTCATCTGCTCTGTCCTACTTACATGTGGATGAGCTAGATGTTTGACAGAATTACTAAAACCGCCAGTAAATACTTAGTCTCAAAATTATACAAATAAAATAAAATGATAAATTTAAGGCTATGGCAGAAACCAGTAAAGATCAACTTCCACCTCATTATATATGAAGTATTGTGTGACAAGGGATTCAATAGACATGGCAGCACCTTCTCAAACAAGAGAAACTTTATCATCTTACCTTACTAAAATGATCTGTCTTAATACCTATAGACACCACTTATACTGACCATTTATATTTGTTGGGTAATTTAATAGTGTAGTTGTCGGGGGTGGGTGGGAAGAGCATGTGTCCTCTAAATACTACTTCAAGGTAAATGGTGGCAACAAGACTTGCTGTTGTGAACTTCAAACAATTTGACTTTTGATGCAGGAAGTATGGCAGGGTCTTGATGGGGAGGTAAGTACCTGAGCCAAATCACTTACTCAGAAGAAAACACGAATGATCCACAATAGCCTGACCCTCCCCCTCCTCCCCCCCACCACAGACAGCCACCACGGCTACAGGCATATACCAGCTTGTATCAACAAAGAATATTTAGAACTTGAAAATGCATCTTTCACATGAGAAGAAGGCGGCCCAGAATCATCTAGCTCCCTCAAAGGCTAATCTCTTGATTAAGATACAAAAATCATAACATTGAGGAATCCTGATGTCAGCAAGTGGTGGATAGGATGGAGCCTGCCTCTTCATCACTCAGCAGATACCGAAGGGTACAGAGGCCAAGGAGAAGCATGCATATAATTCAAAGTATAAGATAATAGTGTGACCCTTACACAACACTGTTAAATAGGTAGGATGTCAATGGTAAAATTATGAGATGCCTCTTGACATGATATGAAGTGTATTTAATGTTAGACTTTGTTCTCCATGCACATCTGTACAAGTATCAGCTGCAATATATGAAGTCTAAGGTACTTGATATACAAAATTTTTCTTCCTAAAGACACTTTGTGCTTCTTAGAGACATCTATAAAAGTGCAATGGTTCACATGTAAGTCACAATGCTGGAATAAAATGTTGTCTGTGGTCAATATGACATCTCAAACATCTTAATTGAAAAATGGCCTATAACAGCAAAGTAATCACATGTGCTGTATTATTACCTAAAAACATTGTAATATGTAGAAATCATTATATAGTGTTCACCTGCTAGATATTTTCAGTTTTTATTGGCCAGTAGTATTAAACCCTCCCAGAAAAGAACCCAAGCTGATAAACTTTGCTTTAGAAAGATTATAGCTGGATTTTGTCTTTACAAGTAATTCTATATTTTATTACACACTTTTGGAGGGATACACTAAAATCCTTTTGTAAATCCTTTATAAACAAATACTGAAAAAGAAATGTTGTCTACCATGCAAACTGACTTCCATCGTGATATACCAATACAAATGTAATAGACCTCAAGATCATAGTTTATCTGGTTCTTAATAAATTTTCAGATTATTTTTAAATCTACCTTTGGAACCTTTTTTTTCCCCTCAAAAGATGGACTCTTATCATCCAATTAAAATTGTATATGTGGCCTCAGAAAGCTATAATAACTTGTTTCACTTTTGTAAATGATATGTGAAGATGTAGGAACAAGGCCTCCTTTGCCACTGGGAAGGGACCATGACATTCCAAACCTGTCTACTCTGGCATTTTGCTAGCAGGACATGACGGGTGCCTGACTGGCTGTGGAAAGACACGTGGATGGGCGTTTTAGTAACCAGTCTGGCTGTCAACAGAAGCAGCACCACGGCTCTGCAGAAGGATATAAGATGAGAAGGACGTACGAGGGGCACAGGTACTGCTTCTTTTTCCCCTTCCCTTTCTTGGAAGATTTTTCTTTCGAACACGCTTCTTCAACCCACAAGGACATGAAAATGAAAAAGGAGACTGCCAATGAAAACTTCATCTTGAAGGTGGAAGTTTCAGCAGCTCAATCTACAAGAGAAAACAGGAAGACGTTCATACTTAAGAAGCCTGTGATATGCCTGGGACTTCTCTTTAAGGAGCTTCTCCACGGCTACCCAACAGGCAAACGTATTTGTATCTCAAATCCTACTTCATGGTACATTTAAGTTTTCTTCACATAGCACTAAACTCTCCTGACTATTATGGTGAAACAAACATATGGAGAAGAATATTACAGTAAAACTCAGTTCAAACATATGGAGGAAACAAGCTTCCAATAGGATACAATTGGAGATTGTACACCTTCTAACTCTGGGGTGATATGAAATTAAAATTTGCTATTAAATTGGAGAGTATTCAAATATAGGTTCAGACAGATACCTGTAAGGATGTTTAACACACTGTTTAAATAATTCTCTCTGGCTAGTACATTCGATGTATTTTTTTAAATCTACTTTGTGTAAATCTTTGCATGTATGTTTTTTCAAAAACAGCCAAATATTTAATTCAAAGCATTAAGCAACTGACAGATACAAAGAAAGATTAGCATGAAAGAGTTTCACACTCTATATCCATTGGTTTTATGTATATCATTAAATCTGCATGCTACTTTTTACCCTGAAAATTCCATGCTTTAATATAAGTTGGCTTGTTAGTTTTCCCATTCATGTGAGAACTCTTGTAACACACTTCACCAAAAAAGATTTTCTTTAGGTAATAGTAAGGAAACAAAACTGGAATTGTGCTCACACTCTTCAGATAATCTTGCTACCTATATTTAATATCTCTGCCCATGCCCCTAAGAGAATATCCTTGCCAGAGTCCAATACATAAAATGCAAAAACCATCAAGCATTTACTGACAGCAGAATATTTAAAACCACTTTTGTGTGTTTTTTCAGACCATAAAATTGTTTTCTGCAACCTGAGACCCAAACACCCAATTCCCATCCCACTCTTGTATCTGCATTGCCAATGTCCTGTTTTTAACCACCCCCACCCCCCACCAGGTTTACCCCAAATTTATCCTCTACACCCCATAGCAGGCCCAAAGGGCATGCTACTAGGTTTTTCACTAGCATCCACCATGACTCCCAGGGAAGAGTCCCAACACCGCAATAAGGCTGTTCCCTTTGGCTCGCCTCTGCCCTCCGGGAGCACTGCCAGCCTCCACAGCCGGGCTCCCGCGCCCCCGTCCCCAACACTCGGTGGTTTGCCAGATCGGCCAATGCTGGGCCAGGTGATGCCGCCCAACAGCACCCAAGGGCCCATGCCGCCGCGTGTCCCTATCCCGGGCCCTCGGCCCGTCCCCCGCGGGCATCGGACTCTGCATCGTCCTGGGAACTCGCCCCGGGCCCCCGCTCCGCCTCGCCGCAGTACGCAGAGCGGGAGCCCGCGGCGCGGGGACCTCGCCGCCAGGCCTTACCGTCCGCGCCCCGCAGCCCTCCGCCCAGGTGACGGCGGCGCCGGTCGCGGGCGGGCGCAGAGGCAGCTGCGTCCCGCGAGTCCTCGCCGCCCGCCGCCCGCGCCGCTGCCGCCGAGCCTGACGCGTCTGCTCCGCCCCCGAGCGTGCGCCGTGGCGCGCCGCGGACATCTGCGGGGACCGCGGGCGGAGGAGCGGGTCGCAGCCAAGAGGGACTAGACTCCACAACAAGGGGAGGGCGGCGGGAGGGACGTCGAGACACTTGCTGGGGCACCATTGCAGGGAGCCCGTCAGACTTGTCCCCTTTTAGGGAACCGCAGGGGCCCCAGGGGCAGACTGTTGGGAGAAAAGGAGGTAAAGCAGGGTGGCAGAGCTCAAGGGTCTGCTTGTGACACTAGCTACACAAGGTGCAACATCAGTTGGCCTTCCTGAACCCGACTGGAAGGTTCCTGTGGTTTCATCATCTGCCCGTTCTGGTGGCTTCTAAATGTCAGAAGGATAATTCCAATTTCTGAAACCTGACCTTTCCTATGCAGGCTGCATCTGGGCAGACTCATTACAGCTTTATGGTGCTCAAGGAACACGGATCTTAACATGGCTCACACATTTAACATTGTGCAGAACAGGGCCCCTTCGTTCTCTGGGCTCACCTTGTCACAGTCCGTCCTCAGTGTGCCTGGACAGTTGTATGTCCTTCCCAGTTTTGTAGAGGGCGAAACTGAAGCTCGGGTGGCTAAGGGATTTAACTTGGGGGTTACAGATCTTAGAAACTCCCAGTGATTTTGCATGACTGTACCAGTTAGTGCCTGCCGTTTGATACTAAACTGCTTTAGCTTTCATTTCCATAGTGAAGAAGCAGTTTTATGTGCGTGATGTAGGCTCCTGGATAAAAAGTGAGGTTTGGCTTGCGTGTGTGCGCATGCGTGAGTGCCTGTGTGCCTGTGTGTTGAAATAGGAGTCTCCCTATGTGGGCCAGGCTGGCCTCAAACCCCAGATGAACTTGCTTGTGTAAGCCTACTGCTGGAAAATTATACCTGTGTCACCATGCCCACCTATTGGTAACTCTACAGGAGGGCCTAACTGACTTGAGTCCAAGTGGGCAGGGCCTAGCATTGTGCGTATACAGATGTGTCCGCTGCTGCATGTGTTGGCCTGCAACGCATGGTGAGACGGGAGCACTCCCTCCACACAGCCATCTTCTTTCAGCTTCACAAAAGCACTTGGCTTCACAAGAGCAGTGATCATTATTTACAGCGCTAAGTCAGAGTGGCCCTGTTTAAAGGCGGCACTAAATGAAACAGCTCACTTTAAATTGTATCAAAATATGACTATGCATTTTACAGGTTCACAAAAAGCACACCATGTTATTGCGCACATTTTTATCATGTAACATTTGGAGAATAGGCCATATAGAGGGAATAAGAAGTTAGTGCTTATGTAACCACGTGAGGGTGGGAATTGAGTATAACCTGGTAACCCTGTCATGGAGAGTCTGAAGTAATGAAATAGACTTAGCTCTCACATATAACTATATGGGCACATGTAGACCATCCGTGTTCAAAATCTACACAGCTAGTCCAGTTTTCCTATCATTGACTCTAATATGTGTGTGTGTGTGTGTGTGTGTGTGTGTGTGTGTGTGTGTGTGTAAAACATTCTAGGTAGTATGACCCAGCTGCAGAAAACCCGAAGTCCTGCTGCTCAGTTAGTCTTATCGCCATTCCTCAACTGTTATAGGTCAGCCACATCCATATCTCAGAGAGAACTGTTGAGACAGGTAGTTCTCAAGATATACTACTTTGCCTAAGCAAGCAGACCCTCTCCCTACCAAAAAAAAGAGGGGGGGGACCACAGGTTTCTCAAGGCTGCCTTACCCTGCATGTCTGTCCTTCACAGCCCTATCAATTCATCTCTATACCCAAGCACCCTGCCCATTCCTATAAGAGTCCATAGCAGTTGCCTGCCCTTCACACAACTTCCCTTCTTGTGGGGAAAGTTGATGCCCCTTTCTGCTGTGCTAATAAATGCAGTTTGATCTGTTGAGGTCAGACTTTGGTCTCTTTTCTGCCTTTTGTCCCCTTACTCTGCACTCCAAAAAAATCTATTATAAAGGAGAATGGGGCTATTCACTAAAGTGTATTCAGGAGTTTTGCTGGATTTGTGGAGTTTTGTGCCCAAAGCTTAGAGAACAGAGCTAATGACCTAAATGGGTCTCTATTAAGCAGGAGAAAAATTACATTCACAATTTTGAGTATTTTTCTATGAATATGATGAACTTATAGTCATATGGTTGTTGACTGTGGTATTATATTGTGAAAGAGGAAACTTCTAAAAAATGTGTCATGAAGCAGTTTATTTTCTGTAATCTGTTAAGTGTTGACTTACTTCCCAGGATTTTTCTTTTTCCATTTCCAGTCTATTCATCCATCTATGTGTTTTAAAATATCATATAGATTACTAAATTTACCTCATCAGACTAGACTTCTTCCAGATACTACATATCCAAATTCTTTTTCAACATCAAACCTTTCATATGTAATATGTATATTGTGTTAATTATTTTTCTCATTGCTGTGAATAAGTTTCTCCATAAGAAACAACTTAAGAGAAAGGATTTATTGACTTACAGTTCTAAGGACACAATCCATCATGGTGGGGAAGGCCTGGTAGCAGGAATGGGAGGTGAATGGTAATACTGCGTCTAAAGTCAAGAAGCAGAAATCAATGAATGCTGACTCAAGCTTGTTTACTCCTTTGTATTCGATTTAGTTGCTAGCTCAGCCATGGAATGGTGCCACCCACAGCTAGGTTCTATTTTCTCACTTCAGTTACCCTGGTATGAAAAATACTCCCATGCATAAACATGCCCAGAGATTTGCCTCCTAGGTGAGTCTAGAGCCTGTCAAGATGGCAATCACTATTAACCACTGCACATGTCAAACTCAGCACTTAAAATCTGAACTGTGTTTCTCCAAAACTAATCCATAAGAAGCCTTTCTCTTCTCCACTGATGGAAACTCATCATCTGGGTTTGCAGGACCAAAAATTGTGAAGCTGTTCAAGATTTCTTTTTCTCACATCTACCATCAATGTAGAAATCCTGGAATCCAATTTCCTTTGACCACATGCACTACAACCACCCTAGAATAAATCCCCATCAGCTGTCCTACAACACTGTTCTCCTATTTCTAAATCTTCTCAGCACAGCATCCAGAGTGACAACCTTCAGAATATGTTTCATGTTGTATGATATTATTCCTTAGGTCAAAGCCCAGCAGTGTGACCCCAGGACATTACGAACCAAAGTGGATACAATCATCTTCAAGATCTTTTCTATGCTCCCCTCTCTTCTGTGACTCTGTGCCCTTCCTGCTCCCACTTTTCAGCTGCTCTGATTTTGTCCATTCTTGTTCCACCTGGGGTTCTTGCCTCTAATTGTTCCCTGTGGTCAAAACGATCTTCCCCCAGACAGCCATGTATTATCTCTTTAATACTGTTGTCTTCTTTCTCAGATACCAAGACTGAATAGATATTGAGTAAATGTTATTTAAAAGTTCAAACTTTCCTCCTTCCAAGAATTTGTGATCACTTAGACCTCCTTTTTCTTTCCCATGGTATTTATTACATTCTGATATCCTATAGAATGCACTATTGTTGGTGTGTTCTCTCTGCTGGTTGAGTGGTAAGCTCGATAAAAACAGGAGCTTCTCTCACTTTTTATCTACTGATATTGCTCAAGGAAAATGCAAATGATAGTACATAATTTGGAGAATTGCTCCAAGAACCAAACACGTTAATTGGGGTTAAATATTTGAAAAGGAGAGGAAGAGCCAAAACAATACCCTCCACCATTTATGCTTATTTCTGTTTGCTTCATAGAATGGTAGATTTATGAATTATAAAAACCCAGTTATATGTTAATTTCTGCTTTTTGATTCATTTATTTACGACTAGCTGGAGAAATTCTATGGGCCTATCTCAAAACTGTCAGTAGGAAACATACTCTCTGTGTATACAGACCGGCCCTAAAATATGTCAATCTATCTTTCCTGAACATGTAATTTAAATAGAGTCATAAATATCTTAAATCAAACATTGGAAGAAGAGAAGACTTATTATAATATCATTTGGTCTATAAGAAAGGACTTTTTGTTCTTATCCTCTCAAGTAACCTCAAAACATAAATAAAATATTAAGTATAAGTTCATTTTTTTATTGCTCTTCCACCTGACTCATTCTATACTGATAGCCTGAATTATAATCATCATTCTTGAAGTTGTCCTCAATATTCCACTCCATTTGAGGTCAGAATCTTCAAATATCAGCAATAAACCATATCCAGCTGCTTGAGATGTGTTTTTCATAAATCATCATTTTCTAAAATTTCTCAAAATAGAAGATGGAAGTATAAATGTAACAGAGAAAATTGCAACAGAGGACAGTGAGTGCAATGGGACTAGTGGCCTCTGTTAGGTTCTAGTCACAAACTGTAAGGAAAAGCAAGACTTGCATCAAGAGCTGATGAGTCGCCAGCCTTCCTGAAATAATGTCAATAGTAGTTGATAATCCAAAATCTCTCCCGCATGTTTTCCTGACACTGCAGATTGTCCTTCAACTATCCTCCCATCATACCATTATTTTTGAAGCTTGCTTTCAAGCAGGGGGTGCATTTTTTAATTCCATACTAATTACAAGAAGTGTCTTTAGTGTTTTACATTAAGAACTTCGAGATTTACCATGAAATTATTTTTGTGACTGTATGTTTGTGACAAACCAGGGGCTGGAAAGGGAAATCAAATAACCCAAAGTAATCGAGCGAGAAAGTCATTTTAATTCTGTTTGCAATGTCAAGACTCCGGTTCCCGGTGCTACAGGTGTCACTCAGTGCTGGTCCTTGTGCTTCGCTGTATGAGGTTCTGTGTTTAATACCCTGCATGCCCTCAAAGTCTGTTTGTTTCCAGTGGCACATGGATGAAGCAAGGAAAACAGCTCAGTGTCTAGACATAAACAGGTTTGAAATTATCTATGTCAGCAATTTTTTTTTTTGCTGAAATGTTTTGTGTTCAAAACAGTAATGATAATGTAAATGATATAAATTAAATTTTTTATATTGATTGGGGTTGCACATAACATGTTACTTACTCTTTGATATTATACAGTACTTTCAATTTATTATATCTTCAACAAGTTTATGAGATCAATAATCATCCTGTGGTGGTTTATAGAGGAAGGTCAGAGGATATCATGCAATTTCTGAAGTAACTTTGCTAATAAATTATTTAGGGAAAGATGTACCTACCTACATATATCTGACTCTTGAAACTGGGACCTTAAAATATTTTATATTTGACATCATCACATAATACCCAGAAGAGTAATCACATTCAAGGTAAAATCCATATTAACTATGATGCTGTATAAACAAGATGAGTGAGATTTAAATGAATGAGAACTACTTTTCAATATGTGTAGTGTGCTTTGACTGACTACATTGAGGGTACTGCTTAGAACCATCACATGGCCCACCTTACCATCTACCAGCCTGTGCTCATGGTCCACCCACAGGGAGGAGCAATCTGTAGTTGATTCTGTATGAACCTAAAGTAATTTTCTGGACCGTATTACTTTTGCTAGAGTTCTCAGTGCAATAGCATGTTCATGATATGATGATGCAGTAACTAGATGACTTAGACTTATGACATAAATCTTGAGTAAAAATAATAAAAGAAACCTCACCCGCTATGTAAATGATATGATATTTTTTTCTTTCCATTTGATCTTTTTGTTTTCCTCCTTTTATTCTACACTTATACAATGCATCCCTACCACAGCCTTCCTCTCTCCCCCAGATCCACTGCTCCTCTGTTTCCCTTCAGAAAAGAACAGGCCTCCCAGGGATATCAACTGAACATGGCATAACAAGATGCCATACGACTTGGCACAAACCCTCACATCCAGGCTGGACAAGGCAATCCAGGAGGAGGAAAAGGTTCTCAAGAGCAGGCAAAAGGGTCAGAGACAACCCTTCTCCCACTGTTAGGGGTCCCACAAAACCCCCAACCTAAACAACCACAGCATGTATGAAGAGAACCTAGCACAGACCCTGTGCAGGTTCTGTGAATGATTGCAGCTCCAGTCTCTGTGAGCCCTAATGAACACTTCTTAGTTGATTCTATTGGCCATATTATTGCTATTTTTAAAATGAACCTTAGAAACAAATAAATATATTGGATATTCAGTTTGGGAAAGCTACTCACTCCAATATAAATTATATCAAAAGTGAATGTTTTAACCAGAGCTCTCTATTTCCATATGCCTTCCCTGCTTGGATGGACTGTATCCACTCAAACTGTGAGTCAAAAATAAGCCCTCCCTCCCTCAATTTACTATCTGCTAGGTACTTGGTCAATACAACAAGAAAGTAACTAATGCAGTCAGAAAAATAGGGCAAAATCAAATATTCTGATAAAATATAGTACTTCAGTATTTTCTAAAATTCCACATTAACCCTTAGTATGCTTGCTGTGGGAGAAATAATAGAAAATGTTGTCTGTGCTTTCTTTCTAAGGCTTACATGGTACAAAACCAATTCTATGTCATAAAGAAACTTGTCACTATTTAGTATGTTTATGCCTCTCAAAACTACCTATATTGAAATTCTTATTAATTAAAAATGAGAAAGTCTTAGGAGAAAGGGAATTTGAATGACAATTAGGTCATGAAGGAGGACACTAACCACTTGGGCAGTACCCTAATGAAGGAATCCCAGACAGCTCACCTGCTTCCTTCTACCATGGCATTACAAAACAAGAATACTGCTACACTAACAGGAAGCATTTTCACATTGTTTCTTCTAATAGTTTCATATTGGACTTCAAACTCCAGAAATGCTAAGAAGAAATATTTGTTTAAGTCACTCAGTCTGTGGCATTTTTGTTGTTGTTGTTGTTGTTGTTGTTGTTACAACAGCCTGGGCAGTCTAAGACTCAAGTATTTGAAAACATTTGACCAAGAAATAGCTTTTTAGATAAGTAGACAGAAGATAGATAGATAGATAGATAGATAGATAGATAGATTGATAGATAATTCCATATATTCAGGATTCCATGAAAAATGATTAATGTCATTCAGAAAATGTCTCTCTGGAAAAAAAAAGCCAACCTGTAAGAACAAGGTGCTAGCAGAATAAAAAAAAAAGGCATGTAAAGAATACTCACGCACCCACGGGTTCTGTGGAGCTGAGATATGGAGTCTAGGCATCTTACAACTAACACAGTGTGAGGAAAAAGACTAAGTTAAATAGAGGACACAAAAGGAGATAGAAACTATTGAATTCCGTAGGTGTTCTGGAGAAATAGTGAGGGCTATCTAGTGAGAACTAAATTGTATGGATTTCACAAGAAAATGTAAAACAAGACACCCTTGCTAAATGACCTTTAAGTTCTGATGGATAAGTGCCCGACTGTAGATAAGAAAGTGCTTCAGGGGCTGAGTGCAGCTCAGTGATAAGAGTACTTGGCAGGGGTTCATAAGGCAATGGGTTCTGTTCCCATCACTAAGACACACACACACACACACACACACACACACACACACACACACACACGTGCCTTCCGGCCACATAAGAGGATTCTTGTGAACATAAATGATAAAGTGAATGGATAATCAACATGAAAGGAATCACCAAGGGAAGCTTTATTCAGGTGTGGATCATCTACCTTAAAATATTACTATAAATAAGATCAGGAGAGATTCCTTAATTTAATTTTGTTTTGTTTCATTTCTGGTACTAGAAATTAAACATAGGGTCTTGAACAGACAAGGCAACACTATAATAATGAGCTGTATCCATAGCCTGAGAAGGGCATTCTCAAAAGGAGAGACAATGAGGATTAGGCCTAAATAATAGAGGGAGCAATTTCCACAATGATTTTAAAAGACCTGCCTTAAAAACAAATACTATTGACTTCACAAGGAACACTGAGAAATGCCATAATCACCTGTTAAGGCTGGAATGAGTAAAAAACAATACTGTCTCCTTCCTTGAGTACCTGCTCTCTAATGGAGTGCCACTAGATATTATAGTATACTATATTAACTATAATAACCACAACAGGCTCACGTACAAAGTGTTGACAGCTTCCCAAGCCCAGGGAAGAAGTTCTTAATCAGCTTTGGGAGGAGAGAAAGCCTTGTTATTCTTATATTGTTCCTTCAGTGTCAGTGGTCAGAATGACCCAAAAGGAAAATGGTAAATTCTAATAGTTGCAAAAGTAAATGTAAAGACAGGTGTAGAGTATGTGGTACATTGATATGTCTCTAAAGAGTTTTATTTTGCCAGAACATAAATAGCTAGTGATATAAGAAAAGGACAGTGAAGCTACAATGTGATACCTCAAAAATACCTAAACAAGACCTGGGCAATGACAGCACAGCTCCAGTGAAAAGAGGAGATCTCAGGCAGCCCTGTACCTAGGCAAAGAACTACAGGCATCTAAGGACTGTCTTCCCCAGGGTTGAGTTCCTAATTGATTGTCCAAAACTAAGCAGTCATTCATAAAAACATATCCATATTAACAACACTAAATGAACTCAGCAGGTTGTATTTATATATTTATGTGCATACACACACACATTAGATAGATAGATAGATAGATAGATAGATAGATAGATAGATAGGCCATTAAATTTAGAAGGAGTGGAGGAGCATGGGAGAGGTTACAGAGAGGAAAAGAAGGGAGGAAATGATACAACTATGTTTTAATTTTTAAAATGAAAATTATGTTGGAGGCATTGGTAGAGACCATCTTTAATACTGTCATTCAAGTGGTTTTTTTTTTATTTTATTTTAAAGACTGGGATATATTAGAAGGCTCTTCAGAAGACACGGTTAGATTTGTTTCATTGGCCAACTTACAGTAACAGCCATCTGAGACTCTAGGTTGGTGGAGGAGGAAAAGCTTAGAACAGGAAGAACATCGATGGAGTTGAAATATTCTTCACAGGACAACATATACTTGAGCATAGGCAGAGTGTTGGGAGAGAGGAAGGCCAAGGAAAAGCAGAGACCCTGGTGAATCAGAATCTTCAGGGACGGTGTGAAGGAAGTGTTTATGGTAAGGAAGTGGTGAGAAGTAGTTGGGCAAGGAGATAAAAGCCAAGCCAAACTCAGAGAGATAACAAGGTGGCTGGCATGAGCATGTGTTTTGTTTTGTGTGGTTTCATTGGCACAGAAGGGAGTATAAACTGTGGTCACACAATTAAAGGAATAGCTCTCCGATAGTCGGAACCCCGCTGCCTTGTCTTTCTGTTCCATTCTCACAGCACACCTACAATAGCAGGGGGTCAGCTACATCATTTTCAAACTGCAGAGAAAGGTTAGTAGCATAGCATTAAGGTCCCAATGAGTTGCTGTAGAGGAACACAATATTTGCCCAGCAATCTTATTGTTTTTCTCTTTGTTTTTCATGGTTATTTTATATAGTCTACAGTTTTCCCAAACTCTCACACTTCCCGCTTCTTACTCAATCAAAACAGGTGATAAAATAAACAGGTGATAAAAATAAAATAGAGGGCATGAGATTATAATCTTCTGATGTACACTGAATAAATTTATTTATCATATGAACTGTGCTTGTTTGCTACCATCCAATAAAACTCTTTGGTTTCTTCCCTTGTACTTCAAATATCATCATCATGTCTCAAGCACTGAGAGACATTACTTCTCTCCATGCATTGATCTTCATACCCACTCTTTCTAATGACATCATCATTTGGACATCATCATTTTAAAGTAGAAATCTTATTCTGCCTTTCCTGATATTCACTTGTTTACTCATCTGTCTACATTTCTTGGATAGAAAATGATTGAGTGTCCCCCAATTCAGACTACTCTAACCAGTACCTTGGGGGCTCACACATCCTTTCTTTTACTTCTCTTATTTCTCAACAATATAAATTATTGTTCCTTACTCTAAGAATCTTCTTCATTTCCACCTACTCTGCCTTCTTTGGCTGTTTTGTTTGTTTGTTTGTTTGTTTTTTGTCTCATTGATTGCTGTAAGAGCTTTGGGTCCTTTCTGTTCCTGGGCCTTCAGCTCAGCTCACTGTACAGACCCTTCTCTTCATCCATTTTGGTCACTTCAGTTGCCACCAGATGTAGATGTCTTAGTTCAGGCTGCTATAGCAGAATCCCATAGAGTGGGCAGCTTAAACAATTTCTTTTTTACAGTTCCAAAGCTGTGAAGTCCAAGGTCAGAGTTGCAGCTATGTAAGGTCTGACGAAGGTCTTCTTCCTGGTTTGCAAACTGCTCTCTTTTAACTGCCTCTTTAAAGGACCGAAAGAACATCAGCTGGCTTTTCTGAGTACAGGTGTACCACAGGGGCTTTACCACCATGACCTAGCCAACTTCCAAAGGCCCACTTTCTGATATCATCACATGGGATGGGGAAGAATTCCAACATCAAATCGAGGTGGGGGTGGGAAACTCGATCTTTCCCACAGTCACCTCTGAGTGCACAAACATCCCTGCTGTCTTTCCCTTTTCTTCCAAAGCACACCAGTTCCCGAATTCACGTGTCTTTTACAGTCTAGAATTCTCTTATAGTACCAGACTGGTATAATAGGTGTGTTCTTGCTATCTTTACTTGTAAATACATCAAGGATTCTAAGTGAGGAATAGCATGCTCCCAGCATCATTCCAAATTTTTCATACTCCACATTTTATTATTTCAGTAAAAAAAAAAAAAAAAAAAAAAAAAAAAAGCACCATTACAATTGCATTTCCCGGAGCCTCATGTGCCACTTGCTACTTCACAGGTTATGCTTTGGTCCACTGGCTTCATCCCTTCCAACAAGCCAAACCTATCCTCCCCTGCAAACCCTTGAAATCATGAATTCTATGGAGAACATACTTTGTCAGTTCTATGACAGCAAAAATGCTATCCTGGAATTTCAACTGGAACATTTTCTCTGAGATGCAGGCTCCCCTGTCCACATGAATATTGCATGGCATTTCTCATTTCAGTGTACCGTGTGCCTTCACAATCCTTTCATGGTCAGCAGCTGCTATCTTATTTGTTTATTCTTTTACGTTTCTATTTCTGTTAGCATCAGGTTCCTGGAAGATAATTTGTCCTATTTATCAAAATACTTTCTGTGCTTGTGAAATTAAAAAAAGAAAAGAAAAGAAAGAAAACAACTTTTTGAGTATTTCTCTTCTCTATTGAATTAGAGAAGGCTGGGCAGTTGGGCCAAGGAAGAATAATAAAAACAGCAAAAAGAACAATGTGTAGTACTAATAGGTAGGGAGCATACCACAGAAATACATTCTACAAAAAATTCATTTACTGGGATGACATTTTTCAATGTACAGATTTTTGCAATTAATGAAAATTAAATTTGGTTTTTAATTTCATTTTTCCCACCCATGGGGATAATCCAAAGAGTCAAGAAAAGGGTACATTTTTATACTCACTTCACTTTATAAAATTGATGTTTTATAAGCTTTTTGGAAAACTAGCAGTTAATTAGTAGTCTAATTACTATTAAAGAGGAACGGAATGGATAAAAAGCATTTTTACTTTGAAGCTCTCTGTCTGATTCAGCTCCCTCTGCTAGTGCTGTCTTCTCCCTTTCCACATGACTAACTGGCATTTACAGGGCAAACAATACCAGCTACTAAGGGGCTGGAATATTTTGATAAGAAATTAGTTTTTTATTGTTGCTGTAACAAAATCCTACAGTCTGACTCATTAATACAGTTATGACCTATGAAGTTAAAGACAATGGGAACTTGAGGCTGGACTCCTCTGAGATCTCCCCTAGTTTGCAGATACTCCCCCTCTATACCCCTCCTCCAACTCCTTGCTTTATCCCAGCCTGGGAACCCCCAGACCACTCTGGGTAGGGAAGCAGGGATGCTAACTGCAGATCTTCACTTCTTCCTTCATTATTCGAAGTTCAATCCCCATAGTCTCATCCTAAACTGCAGCAGACTACCCACTGGAGCCTCCCTTCTCCCTTCTTGATCTAGAGTGAACTACAGAGATCTTATCCTCCTAACCTCCCGCTTCATACTCCTTGCATTACCCAACCACCCAACTCCAACAGGAACTTCCTGAGATCCTACAGGTCACTCTGAACAGGGAAGCAAGTAGGCTAACTGAAGATCTTCACCTCTTTCTCCATTCCTATAAGCCAAATCTCACAGTCTCATGCCCAGCACTATAGCAGACCTTCTCTCTGTGGCCTTTCCTCACTTTCTGCCCCATTCAAAAGGACTAATTAAGCAGAATCTGGTGAAATATCCTGCTTTCCATCCTCTTGTGAAGCTGCTTTACTGCCCCCAATCCATGCTCGTTCCTAAGTCTCAGATCTCAATATCCATGTATTGGCTAGTTTGGGGTCAACTTGACACAAAGATTCATCAGAGTCATCAGAGAGGAAGGAGTTTCATTTCATGAAGTTCCTCCATGAGATCCTGCTGTAAGGCATCTTCTTAATTAGTGGTCACTTGGGGAGGGTACAGCCCACTGTGCTGTCCCTGGGCTGGTGGTCCTGGGTTCTATAAGAAAACAGGTTGAGCAAGTCAAGAGAAGCAAGCCAGTAAGCAGTACCCCTCCATGGCCTCTGCATCAGCTCCTGCCTCCAGGAATCTGCCGTTTGAATTTCTGTCCTGGCTTCCTTCAATAATGAAGAACAACACGAAAGTGTAAACCAAATAATCCCTTTTATCCCTGACTTTCTTTTTGGTCATGGTGTTTTGTCACAGCAGTAGAAACCCTAACTATGACAGTCCAGAAACACATTTTACCAGGACACCCTGCGGACACACCTATTAGGACCACAGAAGATTTTCTTAACATGCAACATTCAGCTAACATTCTTGTTATGGAATATTACTTTAACTAGGCAAAGATGTGTTACATTTGTTTATGCTGCAGAATATTACTTCAGCTGTGTAAAAATGCATTGCATTTGTTTATGCTGCCTTTGTTTAATTATGTAAAGATATGTTACTGTTTCACCTTGCCTGCCTAATGTACCTCATTGGTCTAATAAGAAGCTGAATGGCCAATAGGTGGGAATGAGAGGGATAGGTGGGGCTGGCAGGCAGAGAGAATAAACAGGAAGATAGAAGAGAAAAAGGAGAGGAGAGAACAAGGGGGGAAGAGAGGGAGACACCCAATTCCAGCTAGCCAGGCAGCTAGACAGAGTAGGACACAAAGGAAAGAAAGATAAAAAGCCCCAAGGCAAAAAAAAAAAAAAAAAAAAAAAAAAACATAGATAAAGAAAAACATGTTAAGTTATAAGAGCTAGCAGGAAATGAGCTTAAGATAAGGACAAGCTTTCCTGACTAATATTAAGTCTCTGTGACATGATTTGGGAGCTGGTTGGTGGCTCAAAAGAAAAGGCCTGCTATGCATACTCTCCTAAGAAACAGGGAGGAAAGAGAAATGAAGGACCAAACACCCACACAACAAAGACAAGTACAGATATCAGCATCTTGAATTACAATCATCCCAATCCCTAATTCTTAGATGCTAGCATAAAAACACAATAAGAACAGCTAGGACAGTATGCCTCCGTTAGCACCAAACAATGCCATCACAGCAGGCTCTGAAGATTCCAACAAAACTGAAGCACAAGAAAAAGACTTTAGCCCTTATGAATATGATAGAGGTCCTTAGAGAGGAATGAATAAATCCCTTAAAGAAATCTATAAAATCATAAACAGTAGAAGGAAATGAATAAACCATTCAAGATCTGAAAGAAATGGAATAAATTAAAAAAATATAAAGTGGGGAAATGAAAATCTGGAAATGAAAAATTTAGAAACTGAAATAGGAACTGCAGAGGTAACCTTCAACAACTGAATAGAAGAGATGAAAAAGAGAATCTCAGGCATTGAAGACATGATAAAAAATGGATACATAGGTCAAAGAAAATGTTAAATCTAAAAACTTCCTGGCAGAAAACATTCAGGTAATCTGGGAGAGTATGTAAAGAACAAAATCTAAGAATAATAGGAATAGAGGAAGGAGAAGGAACACATGTCAAAGCTACAATAAAATATTTTCAACAAAATCATAGAAGAAAAATTTCCTAACCCAAAAAAGGAGATGCCTATCAAAATACAAGAAGCATACAGAACATCAAATACAGGCTCAGAAAAGAAAATCCCCTTAGCATATTATAATCAAAACACTAAACCTATACAGAACAAAGAAAGAATATTAAAAGCTGCAAAGGAAAAAGATGGAGAATCGAGTAACATATAAAGGCAGACGTATTCAAATTATACCTGCCTTCACAAGGTAGACTCTAAAATCCAGAAGGGCCTGGACAGATGTGGTACAGACCATAAGAGACCCAATAATGCCACCTAGAATACTCTGCCAAGAAACCTTTCAATCATCATTGAGAAAATAAAACATTCCATGAAAAAAAAAATTAAGACTCCATATATCTGCAAATTCAGGCTACAAAAGATGCTAGAAGGTAAACTCAAACATAAAGGGTGTTAACTACATCCAAGAAAACATAGGAAATAAGTAATTCCATACCAATAAGGTCAAAAGAAGGGAGGGGAAGCACATAGACACACACCACCATCACCACCACCACCACCACCACCACCACCACCACCTTCATCATCATCAACAACAACAACAACAGCAGAACAAGAATTATCAGTCACTGGTCATTGACATCTCTCAACATCAACAGACTCAATTCCCAAACAAAAAGACACAGAATAACAGAGTGGGTGCAAAGACAGGATCCTTCTTTCTGCTGCATACAGGAAACACACCTCAATACCAAGTATAGACATTACCTTAGGGAAAGTATTGAAAAAAGATATCCCAAGCAAATGAATCTAAGAAACAATATGGTATAGTCATTTTAATATTCGGCAAACTAGACTTCAAACCAAAACTACTCAGCAGGGATAGGGAAGAACACTGCATACTCAACAAAAGAAAAATCTAGCAAGAGGGCATTTCAATTTTTAACATCTATGCCCCAAACACAAAGGCAGGCAAGTCTGTAAAAGAAACACTACAACAACTTAAGTCATTTATTGACAATCACACACTGATAGTGGGAAACTTTAATACCCCACTCTTGCCAATAGACAGGTCATCCAAACAAAAACTAAAAAGAGAAATGCTGGACCTAACTGAAGTCATAAACCAAATGAATAAAAAAAATGAGTCAACGGAAATTAAAGACTTTCTAAAATTGAAGGAAAATGAATACACAGTATACTCAAACTTATAGGCACAATGAAGATATTTCTAAGAGGTAAATTTATAGCACTAAATACCTACATAAAAAATGGAGAGATCTTATAATAGCAACTTAATGCCACATCAGGAAGCTCTAGAACAAGAAAGAAAGAAAGGAAGGAAGGAAGAAAGGAAGAGAAAGAGAGAGAGAGAGAGAGAGACAGAGACAGAGAGAGAGATAAAGAAAGAGAAAAAGAAAGAAATCTTTCTCAAAAGAATTAGAAGTCAGGAAATAATCAAACTCAGTACTAAAATAAATCAAAAAGAGAAAACAATACAAAGAATCAATGAAAGAAACAGTTGATTCTTTGAGAAAATCAATAAGATTTTAGAAACCCTTATCCAAATTAGGTAAAATGTGAAGAGACAAGATTAAAATTAATAAAAATAGAGTTGAAAACCACAGACTCTGAAGAAATGCAGAGAATCATAAGGACATACTTAAAAAATGTACTCTGTCAAATTGGAAAATCTAAAGGAAATGGATAATTTTCTTGATACATACAATGAACCAAAGTTAAGTCAAGTTCAGAAGGGGCAATTAAAATAGACCCATAACCCCTCATGGAAATAGAAGTAGTCATTAAATGGCTCCCAACCAAAAATCTAGTCCAGGGCTAGATTGTTTTAGCACAAAATTCTACTAGACTTTCAAAGAAGAGTTAATGCCAATATACCTCAAATTATTTTGCAAAATAGAAACAGAAAGAATATTGTCCAATACAAGGCTGCAGTTACCCTGATACCCAAATTGCATAAAGACCCAACAAAAAAAGAATTATAAACAATTTTCCCTATGAAAATAGATGCAAAAATTACCAACAAAATGCCTGGAAGCTGAATCCATGAACACATCAAAAAGATCATTTACTATGAGCAGTGATGCTTCATCACAGAACACGGGGATGGTTCAACATATGTAAACTGATGAATGTAACCCACCATGTGAACAAACTGAAAGATGAAAACCATATGATCAGTTCATTAGATGAAGAAAATGCCTTTGACAAAATTTAACACCACTTCATACCGGAAATTCCTTGAGAAAGTAAGGATACAAGGCACATACCTCAATATAATAAAGTCAGATGATTACAATAAGCCCATAGCCAACATCAACTTAATGGCGAGAAACACAAAGCAATTCCATTAAAATCAGAAATAAGAAAATTCCTCTCCTCTCTTCTTATTTCATTATAGTACTTGACATCTTAGATCAATAAGACAACTGAAGGATATCAAAGGCATACAGTTTGGAAAGGAAGAATTCAAAGTATTACCATTTGCAGATGATGTGATCATACACACAAATGACCCCAAAAGTTCAACCAGAAAACTCCTCCAGCTGATAAACACTTCAGCAAAGTAGCCAGATACAAAATCAACTAAAAAAATCAATGGCACCTACTATGTATAAATGACAAATGTTGAAAAAATAAAGGTGAATGAATTTATTAAAGAATGAATGAATGAAAACCTAGCCACTAGGGTAAAGGTGAACAACTGAACAATCATTTATACCTGCTGGAAGAAGGAAAATCAGTTTTCTCCAGTTGAGTGACACTGAGTATATCAGCCACTCGTGGCAGGCCTCATGTTCAGGAGCAGTTAACCAACATGGAATGGATTTCTGTTGCTGGAGGGCTTCTCTCCAGGTTCGACCAAGCCCCGCAGTCCCACAATCCACGTATAAAGTAATCATCACTCAGACGCTTATGTTACTTATAAACTGTATGGCCGTGGCAGGCTTCTTGCTAACTGTTTTTATATCTTAAATTAACCCATTTTTATAAATCGATACCTTGCCATGTCTCTTGTGGCTTACTGGCATCTTTACATGTTGCTTGTCCTGGCGGTGGCTGCAGTGTCTCTCCCTCCTTCTTCCAGTTTCCCCAATTCTCCTCTCTCCTTGTCCCACCTATACTTCCTGTCTGGTCACTGGCCATCAGTGTTTTATTTATATAGAGCGATATCCACAGCACTTCCGCTTTTCTTCTTTTTGTTTTTTTAAAAAGGAAGGTTTTAACTTTAACTTGGTAAAATTACATATAACAAAACAATTATGGACAAGAATTGCAGTTACAATATTAAAGAAGATGTCCTATCTATCTTATATTTGTGAGTTTAAGGTTTTATATCTAACTTATCTTTTGTCATAACTGAGGAAATTACTTTCACAGATTTTTGTGTGTGTGTGTGGTTTTATGATTACAATTTGGTCAGTTTTGGGGGGTGGGTTATTTTATTTTCTAGGCTTTGGAGGGTTTTTGTTGTATTGAGTTTTGCTTGTATTTTAAGAAAGAAAAAGTTGTGTGGGTAGGGAGGAGGAGAGAATCTGGAAGGTCTTGGGGGGGTGATACTGTGTTCCCCAACATATTATGCACCCAAATAAATGTATCTGGAATCAGAGAACAGAACAGCCACTAGATATAGAGGCCAGAAAATGGTGGTACACACACCTTTAATCCTAGCATTCCAAAGGCAGAGATCCACCTGGATCTCTGTGAGTTCAAAGCCAGGCATGGTAACACATGCCTTTAATCCTAGGAAGTGATGGCAGGAAGCAGAAAAATATATAAGGTGTGAGGACCAGGAACTAGAGCTGGTTAAGCTTTTAGGCTTTTCACAGCAGTTCAGCTGAGATCCATTCAGATGAGGACACAGAGGCTTTCAGATTGAACAAACTGAGATCAGCTGAGGAAATGGCAAGGCGAGGTTAGCTGTGGCCTGCTTTGTTTCTCTGATCTTTCAGTGTTCACCCCAATACCTGGCTCTGGGTTTTTTTTATTAATAAGACCTTCTAATAATTTGTGCTACAGGGAGAATGGAAAAATGAACAAAATATATTTTAGATTTTTTAAACGATAAAAGTATAATAAAATAAGAAAACATGAAATAATTCATATAGATAATAAATAAACTGCATTGTCATGAATGTGACAGAGAGAGTTCCCTAAAGGGCAATTGTCAGAGCAGAGGAGGCTGTCTGTCACCTAATGGGAGAGATGAGTGACAACAAGAAATCAGGGTGGGAATGGTGAAGGCCTAACAGCAGGTGCAAATTGTCTCCTTTTTCCCAGAAGCTTTGTTTACATAGAGTGCCTCTAACACTGCTAGTACAAACCATGTCTCAAGCTTTCTGTATACTAAGGCCAGCACTAAAAATTAAACCTTTCCTTTTTCATGTCCTCCTGATGTAGATTATTCATAGGATGTTATCTGTAAAGGATTTTTAGAAGAAATATATGGAAGCAAAAACACTAAAGGAAAATAGAATTGATAAAAATGGCATAGTTTAATAGAGCAGCCAGACATATACGTACAGAGATACAGCTAGAAGACAGCATGTACAGAAAGTGAAGTCTGGCATTTTCAGGATCATGTAAGGTGTAAGTCTAGTGGAGATCAGAGAGTCCCATGAACATCCATGGATTTCATTAACTCAACTTGATAGAACCAAGATCAACTTATCTGATCCCAAGACAAAATTTATTTCTGATACAGATCAATCTCTTGTTCTGCTCCCTGATTTGGATATGAAGTAAACAGCTGTTTCTAGATCCTGCTACCTTGCTACTCCACCATGATGTACTATACTCCCATACTCGTACACTGTGAGACAGAATAAACCCTTTGTTCCTGTCAAGGTATTTTCTCACAGCAACATGAAAGTAACTAAAACAAATAATAAAAATAAGCAGACTTGCTGTGGTTGTGTGAATGACAATAACCCTCATAGGCGTATGTATTTGAACATTTGGCCCCTAGCTACTGGAATTGTTTGGGAATGATTAGGAGGTGTGGCCTTGTTGGAATAGATATGGCTGTGTCACTGGTTTCAAAGGCCCATGGCAAGCTCGCTCTCTATCTATGCATCTATCTATCTATCTATCTATCTATCTATCTATCTATCTATCATCTATCTATTTATCTATCATCTATCTATCTATCTATCTATCATCTATCTATATATCTATCTATCACCTATCTATCATCTATCTATCTATCTATCTATCTATCTATCTATCATCTATCTATCTATTTATCTATCATCTATCTATCTATCATCTATCTAACTATCTATCTATTATCTATCTATCTATCTATCTATCTATCTATCTATCTATCTATCTTTCATTCATCTCTACATACTGCCAGTAGATGAGATGTAAGCTCTCAGCTACTGTTCCAGCACCATGCTGGCTTGCCTGCTGCCAGGTTCCCTACCCTCAGAAACTGTAAGGAAGACTCAAATTAAATACTTCCTTTTATAAGTTGCCTTAGTCATGGTGTCTCTTCACAGCACTATAATATTAACTAAAACAATCACTATTAAGCTTAACACAACAATATGGGGACTTTGACTTATTTCCAAATACAAAGGAACTTCAATAACAGAGTAAGTGAACAGCACAATGGATTTTCATTGAGAGTAAATCCCACAGTAAGAATTGACATTTTTATTTTGCTCATCCTTTAATATCCCTTCTTTTGTTACTTTATTAAAAATTGCTTCAAATTGAATTTAAATAATTATATAATGTGTTGCAATTGTAAACTTTCTAATTAACAAGTTCTGTGCAAAGCCTAAGTTGTGATTTATCTTCAAACCCTCAAATGCTAACAGCTCTATCACAGTATTGTTCTTTTCATAATTTTGTCCTCTCCCCAAAATAAAAGAGAAAAAGAAAAGAAAAAAAAATGGCAACAGCAAAAAGGTTGTGCTGATGCTAATCAGGATTGTTCTAGGAACTTCTGCTTCTGCTGATGTGGCTACACATTTTCAGGCTCTCTGTTACTGTAACAAAACATCAAAGGTAAACAAGTAAAGGTGGGGATTTACATTGGCTCTTGGTTACAGAGCATTCAGCTCCATTTGTTCTTGGGTTTTTTGTTCTTGTTTATTTGTTTTGTTCTGTTCTCTCCTTTAGTTATCTCATGTCTCTTGATGATGATATTGACCTCTTTCCCTAGTCCTCCCCTTTATTATTCCTACCCATCTTCAAGCTTCCTTCCAAACCTCACCTCAGTGAACTTCTACCTTAGGAATTTCTCCTTTTACCTCCTCTTAGAACAATTCTCTGCCTCTCTGTGGGTACATATGTGATCATATGGGGGCATGTGTCTTTCTCTGTTGGCCACCTTAGCTTCTGAGACAGTGTCACTCAGTCAACTTGAAGCTTGCTTGTTTCAGCTAGGCTATCTTGCCAGCAGGCCCTTAGATCTGTATGCCTCTGTCCCCCACACTGGGGCTATTGATAGACATGATGATGCTTGGCTTTCACATGGGTGTTAGGTTCTCTTGCTTTTAAAGGAAGTGCTCTTGCCCACTGAGCTATCTCTGCACCCCACTTGGCCCTGTTGTACTAGGTTTGCAGTCACCCAGTCCATCGTTGTGAGAGCATGTGGTGAAGGAGATCTAGTCTCTTTATGGTTGCCCGTAAGCAAAGAAAGGAGGGCCAGGATTCCAATATCCCCATAGAAAGCAAGCCCCAAAGTGTGGGGTATATTGTGTACCCCAATAAATCTTGCCTGGGGATCACAGGACAGACCAGCCACTAAATTAGACATAGAGGACAGAGCCAGCCACTAAATTAGATATAGAGGTCAGGCAGTGGTGGCACACACCTTTAATCCCAGGAAGTAATATGGCAGGACAGAGAAAGGTATCTAAGGTGTGAGGAAACAGGAACTTGCTCTCTTGAAGCAGAGGATTTCATAGAGGTAAGCTAGTGGCTGGCTGTTCTGCTTCTCTGATATTTCAGCTTTCACACCAGTATCTGGCTCTGGTTTTTTTTTTAATTATTATTATAAGACCTTTTAAGATTTATGTTATACCAAAGACCTAACTTCTCCACATACTCCATCCCATAATGTTTCTCCCATGTCTCAGTAGCCCACAAATTGGCAACCTTAACATAGAGATCTGTGGGGACATTTTAAATTCAAACTGCAGCACTGTGAAAAGGAATCACTAAGCTGGTTAATGAATCAATCAACACTGTCTCTGTCTATTTAATTCCAGAAGAAATCTATAACAGCGATGCCAGAAGTCCTCCTTATATAATGTCTGAGTTACATGCTTAAATATCATAAAGATAATATATTTCTTTATTATTTCTTTTCTAATGTGTAATATGAGATGCATTTAGAAAATGAACATATCAAAAGAATCTTAAGTTTATACCTCAAAGAAAGTTTGTTTTGTTTGGACATGTTATAAAACAAAATACTTTCCAAGAAAAAACAAAAATTCTCCATATGTCTCCATTCTGTTTTTATTAAGCGTAATTTCTAACAAAAATATGTGCAAATGATTGAGTTAATTGCATTTATTTGAAAACCAAATCAGAATTTTCAGCCCAGATGTCAGGTGAGGTACAGTGTGAAAGCAACACAGGCCCATTAGGCTATTGAAAAAAGATTTACAATTCATAGTATACAATAGTGCACATTTACTGGCTTATTCATGTGCACCAAAGCATTGTAACAAATTCCAACTCCAAATGGGGAGTGTTCTAGAAGAAATTCAGAAAAGGCCACATTCTAAAAATGGTTAAAACCAACTGGGATTGTTAGCATCTGAATAAAACTCAGGAGATTTACTATCATTTGCATGTTTGGGGAGAAATATATTTAGCTCTCTTTATAGTGATGAATAGAAATACAGGCCGGAAGTAGATGTCTTCATTTCTCAATTTATCAGAAAGATTATTTTCTAAATAAATGGAACATTTTTGATTTTTGCACTTTAATTTATCCAGATAACAAATAACAATTGAGAGTTCTTTCTTTTTTTCATTTTTCATTTATTTTACAAATCAATCACAGTTTTCCCTCCCTCCTCTCCTCCCCATCCACTCCTCTTCCAAAGGGGCAGGTCTCCCATGGGCTTGAAGAAAGCATAGCACATCAAATTGAGTAGGACCTAGCTCTTCCCCCTGCATGGAGGCTGAGCAAGGGAATCCAACATGAGGATTCCAAAATTCAGATAAGTGCCAGGGACAGATCTTGATCACATTGCTAGGAATCTTACAAACAGACCAAACTACACAACTGCCACACATATGCAGAGGGCCTAAGTTGGTCCCATGAAAGCTCTCTAACAGTTGGTTCAGAGTCCATGTGCTCCCATGAGTTCAGGTGAAGTGTCTCTGCGGCTTCCTCAGTCATGACCTTGACCCCCCTGTCTCTAACAAGTTCTCCTTTTCTTCGGGAGGACTCCTGGAACTCAGCCCAGTGCTTGACTGTGGGTCTCTGCATCTGCTTCCTTCAGTTACTGGATAAAGGCTCTCTGAAGACAATTAGGGTAGTCACCAATCTGATTACAGTAGATGGCCAATCGAGGCACCCTCTCCACTTTTTTTGCTAGGAGTCTTACCTGCGTTATCCTTGTGGATTCCTGGTAGTTTCTCTGGCACCAGGTTTCACCCTAACCCTGAAATACCCCCCTCCCATTAAGATGTCTCTCTCATTACTCTTCCCCTCTACACCTATCCAACATTCCCACTGTGCCTACCCCACCTAACCTGCTCAGTTAAGTTCCTGTGGAGTAAGGGAAATTCTCTTCCACTGCTGGTGGGAGTGCAAACTTGTATAGCCACCTTAGAAATCAATATAGTGGTTTCTCAGAAAAAAAATGGGACTCAATATACCTCAAGACCTAGCTATACCAATCTTGGGCATATACCCAAAGGATGCTCAACCATAATCACAAGGACATTATTCAACTATGTTCATAGCAGCATTATTTGTAATACCCAGAACCTGGAAACAATTGAAGAATGGGTAAGGAAAATATGGTATATTTGCACAATGGAGTTTTACCCAGTTATAAAAAACAACAAACCCATGGAATATGCAGGCTAACAGATGAAACTAGAAAAAATCATCCTGAGTGAGGTAACCCAGACCCAGAAAGACAAACATGGTATGTACTCACTCATAAGTGGATATTAGGAGTAAAGTACAAGACAACCAATGTACAATCCTAAGCCCCAGAGAGGCTAGATAACAAAGAGGGCCCAAAGAGGAATGCATGGATTTTCCTGGGAAGGGGAAATAGAAGAGATCTATCTCCTGGGTAAACTGGGAATGGAGTGGGTGGATGGGAGGATGGGAACTTGAGAGTTCTTTCAATATATATATATATATGGACATATTTCTTCACTTTAGCTAGTTCAAAAGTGAGCATCTCATTTACTTAAAAGCAAAATATAAAAACCCTCTGAGATGCTGTGAATTTTCCTGAGGTAGAGCAGAAGGAATCCTGACTGGATGAAGTGATCAATGACACAGGATATGCATAGGGGGGTGGGGGAATGGTCAGACATACTGTTGTGCCTGTGTGAAAAGGGTAACATTTAAAAATTACTTTGGAAAGGATAGGTTAATAAATAAATGAGCTTCAGCTTAACATTCTAAATATATTTTCAATTACATTATTTTTAATACTAGCTCCAAATAAAAATTCATAGAACTTAGAACTGAATCACTGAAAAGCCAAAGCTTGAACCCCCAAACCTGCATCATCATCATCATCATCATCCTGTGAAGATGATGATGCCCCTAAGGGAGTCTAGGCCTCGTCTCATTTTAGAAGTAATCATAGACAATAATAGACATTGTATGAACTGCCTTGTGAGAAGACCCAACAGGCACTATGAAATGAGGTGGACATGAACATCTGTCCAATGGACATTCAAGGATTCATCCAGTAGTTCTGTCTCCACAAATCAGTATAGAACACTGACATATAGCCACTAGGATTTAGCATTGCTTTCAAGGGTATTTGTTCTATATCCCTAATTTTCCTGTTGTTCCATGTGATAGTATGTTGCTATATATTGTGGACTTGTGCAAGAAGATGCAGCTAGATTTCAAGGACACAGTGAACCACCCAGATACCCATGCATTCAGAAATTAATAAAATTTTGTCATCTTCATGGGCAAGGAGACATGATAAACTTGTACTTCAGTTTATAAAAATATTAATATTGTGAAAATTCCTATCTTGCAACATATCACGCTAGTCTGGGCAAGAAACCTCATTTTGTGTCAGGACTACAGGGCAATAGCAGCAGCAGTCTTTTTCTCTCGCTGCTCTGAAGGTCTATGCTGACAGTTCTGCATTGTGGCAGCTCACACAAATAGCTGGTATGTCAATTGGCTTTGTTGGCCTAATGGATCCTCAGCCAGTATGATCTTCAGCTCCTACCAGATCTCCTTTTTCTTTCCAAAGCTGTAGCAGGAATCTTAAAAGTTCTTATTAATAAAATCAAACCCAAGGCCAGTTATTGGGGCGAATACTGGAAGGTCAGAGAGACAGAACAAGCCACAGCTATCTCACCTCATCAGTTCCTCAGCTGGTCCTGTTTCCTCCGACTGGAAGCCTCTGAGTCCTCATCCAGAATGAATCTCAGCTGAACTGTGCTGCTCAAAAGCCTGAAGCTTAACCAGCCACATGCTTAACCAGCCAAATGCTGCTAGTTTCTGGTCCTCACGCCTTATATATCTTTCTGCTTTCTACCACCACTCTCTGGGATTAAAGGCTGGCTTTCTGGGATTAAAGGCATGTGTCACCATGCTTGGCTGTTTCCAATGTGGCCTTGAACTCATGGAGATCCAGAGGGATTTCTGTCTCTGGAATGCTAGGATTAAAGGTGTGTGCTATCACTGCCTAACTAGTGACTTTTCTGTTCTCTGACCCCAGATAAGTTTATTAAGGTACACAATATTTTGGAGAACACAATATCACCACACAAAGCATTTACTCTGCTAACTTCAGATTCAACATGAGAGGTCAAAATAATTGTTTTACATGTTACTGCTTATAATAAACCCCATCTTTTACAGCAGTCCCTGTGGTCCTTTTTCTGATTAAACTCCAAAATGAAGGCCAGTGTTTTCCAATCACAAGAATAGTAGGGTATATTTGTAAAGAGACAGGAAGATTTTTTCTGATGCCAGATAATGTCCATCAAATCAATTTCATCTCCCTGGGCACACAGCTACCTGTATAACCTAGCTTCAACTGTCCAATTCTCAAATGAAGAGAGAGAAGGAAGTGGAGGAAGATGAACAACATGAGGAAGAGGTTTGAGTTAATCAGTCACTCAGCACTACAGGAAGTTGAACGACATGGCTGTGTCTGCAAGATGAATTGAGAGATAAAGACTCACTTAGATTCTTGAAGCGTGAGGCATAGTTGCTTCCTAATGTATGAATATGGGAGAAAAAAGTGGGGTTTCAGAATACATGAAATATCTGAGATAGTCTTTGCAGATTAACTGCTTGACTAGAGTGAGAATATAATAGTAATATTGAACTGCTAGGGTTTTGATAAATAGCTCCCAAAGCCCGCATGTTGAAGGCTTAATAAGCTGTCTGTGGCACTATAGACAGAGAGGAACCTTTGGGAGGTTGGGCCTAGTTGGGAAAAGTTGCATCACTGGAGAAGTGCCCCTTAGTGGGAGAGTGGGACCTTGTACCTTCATCTATTTTTGCTTGCTAGTTGTTATGAATTGCCCTAATATATCTTCAATGGGTGGAAATCAATGGAGTCACTGACTGTGAACACAAACTCTTAGGTAATGACATGGGCAGGGGGCAGGCTTGAACACTGTTGTATAGCACTTTCATCAGAGAATGAAATATTCCATCTCCTATGAAAGCTCTTTAAGACATAAAGGAAAAGAACTCAAAATACCTTCAGGATGTCCCTGAAGGTGATCAAATTTGCTAGGCCCCTCTTGCTCAGAGTAAGCAATAAAAGATAGCTGAGAGCCTCTCTCAGACAAGCCAAGCGACAAAGAAGACTCTGAGGCCAGACCAGCTGCCTAGAAGAAACAGAAACCAGCTTAGCTGCCTAGAAGAGGTTTAGACCAACTGAGTCACTTGGAAAGTATGCTTTCCAGCCCATTGAGCTACCTTCAGGCTGTGCAGTGTGCTCCAGGACTCCAAGCATTTGCGAGCTGTGCAAGAAGTATCACCATACTGCAGTGAGCTTTGTTGATGCAGCGATCTTTAAGTCAGTTCTGGCCTATCAGAAACCTCTCATAATTGGCTTTGCTCCTGGGAAGCAGATCATGAGATGGAATTTAGCAGGTCAAATGTTGGTTGTGGAATGCTCTTAGGATCAGGATCAGTGTTGGAGGACAGAATAGATTGAACAATGAATTGATATTGGGTAGAGAGAGAGAGACGTGATGTAGCAATACAGCATCAATGACAAAATCGGTAAACTATACGGGATGCTCTGGAGCTAAGATTTGGAGCTGATTGCCCTAGTGTATGTGAGCTGGATTTTTGGAGCCCACCCCCTATGGTGGGACACCTCAGAACATCCTTGAGGCGGGGGGTGAGGTGGGGGGGAGGGACGGACTTGAACCTGCCTTTACTGAATGTACCAGGCTCTGCTGACTCCCCATGGGAGGCCCTACCTTCTTGTAAGAGGGAATGTGGAGTGGGATGTAGGGGGAAGCCTGGAAGGGAGGGAGGAGGGGGATAAGTGATTGGTATGTAAAATGAATAAAAAAAAAATCTTAGCAAAAATGATTATACTCTGACAAAAATAAAAATATTTGAAGCTGAGGTCTCAAACATGCTCTTAAGTTGTTCAGTCATTAGATACAGACCAAGAACAGAAGCACAGTTGTGCACCTAGAATCTGACTAGATTTAGCTTCATTTTTAAGGAGGACTGACGTTAGCATTACTGTTAGAAGATGAGGGAAGATCAATTCTTAGTTCCTGAGCTAGGACCCATGACCCTGAATATAACTCTTACAGGACACAGATCTACTTCCTCTGGGATTCTAATGAGCCTCTCCTTCCAGGGAAATTTAGAAGAGTCATTATAATGAGACACACTACTACCCTGGGTTTTGAAGATGGCTAATATTCATAATTTCTTTCCCTACAAATTTTACAACCTGCTTAATCTTTGGGAAAGTTTCCTTAATCATAGTGTGGGCTTATACCATATCTGTAATAGACTGAGTCACATGATCTTCAGTAGCGAGTGTTATAAAGGATCCCATGCTGCTAGACCAAGGATTTGGTAAATGCACATCAATGGTGTTCACTGATGCCCTACATACATAAAAATTAAACTATTATACTACGTAGTTTTCTGTCAAATTCTTCAATGTCCTTTCCTCTTGACAGGCTCCTTGTGTTTCCAACATCAGTGCAGTGACTAGTAGAATTCCTCAAAGGAAGAGTCTCTAAAGATGATGAGTACTGTCTCTGGCTTTTTATTATTATTAAAAAATTTTTCTTTCTTTTTGCATACCAATGCCTGTTCTGCCTCCCTCCCCTCCTCCTGCTCCCCATGCCTGACCTATCCCCATCCCACCCCTATTCCCTCCTCATAGATGGTAAGTCCTCCCTTGGGTAATCAACACAGGCTGGCATACTAAGTTGGGTCCAGACCTAGCCCCTCCCCCTTGCATCAAGGCTGAGTAAGGCATAGCACCATAGGAAATGGTCTCTAAAAAAGCAGCTCATGTACCCGGGTAAGTCCTGGTCCCATTGCCAGGGGACTCACAAACACATCAAGCCATGCAACTTTCACCCACATTCAGAGGGTCTTGTCCAGTCCCATGCAGGCTCCCCAGCTGTCAGTCCAGAGTCCATAAGCCCCTGCTGGCTTGGTCAGCTGTCTCTGTGGTTTTTCCCATTATGATTCTGATCCCCCTTGCTTTTATAATCCTTTCTTCTCTTCAACTGAACTCCAGGATCTTTGCCAAGTGTGTGGCTGTGGGTCTCTGTATCTGTTTCAATCAGTCACTGGATAAAGGTTCTACGATGACAATCAGGGTAGACACCAGTCTGAATGCAGAGGAAGGCTAGTTCAAGCACCCTCGCCACCACTGCTATGAGTCTTAGCTGGGGACAATCTTATGAGTTCCTGGGGTTTTCTCTATCTGCAGATTTATCCCCATCCTTATAATGGTACAATCTGTCAAGATATCTCTTTCCTTGCTCTCCCTCCCCATCTCCTCCCCAACTTGGTCATCTAGAGCCCGCATGTTCCCAACTCCCATCATGTTCCCAACTCCCATCCCCTCCCCTCTACTCCCTCCTCCCAGTTTACCCAGAATACCTTAACCCTTTCCCCTACCTGGGATGATCCATGTGCCATGTGTGTCCTTCTTAGTGTCCTCCTCTTTACCTAACTTCTCTGGGATTGTGGATTGTATAGCCTGGTTATCCTTTGCTTTGCATCTCATATCCACTTATGTGTGAGTACATACTGTGTTTGTCTTCCTGGGTCTGGGTTACCTCACTCAGGGTGATTTTTTCTAGTTCCATCCATTTGCCTACAAATTTCATGAAGACATTGTTTTTTTTTTTTTTTTTTTTTTTCAGCTCTGTAATACTCCATTTTGTAAATGTGCCACATTTTCTTTATCCATTCTTCATTTGAGGGGCATCTAGGTTGTTTCCATGTTCTAGCTATTATGAATAATGCTGCTGAACATAGTTGAGCAAATGTTCTTGTGGTGTGGTTGAGTATCTTTTGGGTATATACCAGAGAGTGATATTGCTGGGTCTTGAGAAAATTCCCAGTTTTCTGAGAAACCGCCATAATGATTTCCAGAGTCGCTGTGCAAGATTGCATTCCCAACAGCAGTAGAGGAGTGTTCCCCCTTCTCCACATCCTCTCTAACATAAGCTGTCACCTATGTTTTTTATCTTGGCCATTCTGACAGGTGTAAGATGGTATCTCAAAGTTGTTTTGATTTATACTTCCCTGATGGCTAAGGATGTTGAACAGTTCCCTAAATGTCTTTTGGCCATTTGAGATTCTTCTGTTGAGAACTCTTTGTTTAGCTCTGTAGCCCATTTTTTAATTGGATTATTTGATACTTTGCTGTCTAGTTTCTTGAGTTCTTTATATATTTTGGAGATCAGGCCCCTATCAGATGTGGGGTTGATAAAGATCTTTTCCCATTCTGTAGGCTGCCTTTTTTCCTTATTGACACTATCCATCACTTTACAGAAGGTTCTCAGGAGGTCCCATTTATTATCTCAGTGTCTGTGCTACTGGTGTTATATTTAGGAAGTCGTCTCCTTTGCCAATGTGTTCAAGACTGCCTCCCAGTTTCTCTTTTATGAAGTTTCGATGTAACTGGATTTATGTTCAGGTCTTTGATCCATTTGGACTTGAGTCTTGTGTATGGCGATAGATATGGAATTATTTACAATTTTCTATATGTAGATATCCAGATGTGTCAGCACCATTTGTTGAAGAAGTTTTCTTTTTTCCATTGTGTAAGTTGGCTATTTTTTGTCAAAAATCAAGTATTCGTAGGTGTGTGGTTTACTGTCAGCATCTTCAAATTGGTTCCATTAATCAATGTTTCTGTTTTCATGCCAATACCAAGCTGTTTTTATTATTATAGTTCTATAGCAGAACTTTAAGCCAGGGATGGTGATGCCTCCTGAAGTTCCTTTATTGTATAGGATTGTTTTGGTTATCCTAGGTTTTTTTGTTTTTCTATATGAAGTTGTATATTGTTCTTTCAAGGTCTGTGAAGAATTGTGTTGTAATTTTGATGGGGATTGCATTGAATCTGTAGATTGCTTTTGGTAAGATTGCCATTTTTACTATGTTGGTCCTACCTATCCAAGAACATGGGAGGTCTTTCTATTTTCTGATATCTTATGAAATTCCTTTCTTCAAAGACTTAAAGTTCTTGTCATATAGAACTTTCACTCATTCGTTAGTCACCCCAAGATATTCTATGTTATTTGTGGCTATTGTAAAGGATGGTGTTTCTCTAATTTCATTCTCAGCCCATTTATCATTTGTATATAGGAAGGCTACTTTTTTTTTTTTTTATTAATCTTGCATTCTGCCACATCACTGAAGGTGTTTATCAGCTTTAAGAGTTCCTTGGTAGAATTTTTGGGGTCACATATGTATACTATCATATCATCTGCAAATAGGGAAAGTTTGACTTCTTCCTTTCCAAATTGTATCCCCTTGATCTCCTTTTATTGTCTTATTGCTCTAGCTAGAACTTCAAGTACTGTATTGAATAGATGTGGAGAGAGTGGATAGCCCTGTCCTGTTCCTGATTTTAGTGGAATAGCTTTGAGTTTCTCTCCATTTAATTTGATGTTGGCTGTTGACTTGTTGTAAATTGCCTTTATTATGTTTAGGTATGTTCCTTGCATCCCTGATCTCTCCAAGACCTTTATCATGAAGGCGTGTTGGATTTTGTCAAAGGCTTTTTCAGCATCTAATGAAATGATCAAGTAGTTTTTTTTTTTTCTTTTAGTTTGTTTATATGCTGGATTACTTTGACAGATTTTCGTATGTTGAACCATCTCTGCATCTCTGGGAAGCCTACTTGATCATGGTGGATGATTTTTTTGATGTGTTCTTTGATTCAGTTTGCTAGTATTTTATTGAGAATTTTCGCATCAGTGTTATGAGGGGGATTGGTCTGTAATTCTCTTTCCTAGTTGTGGCTTGCATATCAGGGTAATTCTTGTAACACGAATCTTAAAAAGGTCTTATTAATAAAAACAAACCCAGAGCCAGGTATTATGGTGAACACTGAATGATCAGAGAAAAAAACAAGCCACATCCAATCTTACCTTGCCAATTCTTCAGCTAATCTTGTTTCCTTAGTCTGAAAGCCTCTGAATCCTTATCTGAATGGATCTCAGCTTAACTGCTGCTATAAGCTAGAAGCTTAAAAAGGCTCTAGTTCCTGGTCCTCATGCCTTATATACCTTTCTGCTTCCTGCCATCATTTCCTGGGGTTAAAGGCCTGTGTCACCATGCCTGGCTGTTTCTAGTGTGGCTTTAAACTCACAGAGATGCAGACGGATCTCTGCCTTTGGAATGTTAGGATTAAAGGCTTGTGCTACCACTGCCTAAACCTATGTTTAATATAGTGGCTGTTCTGTTCTCTGACACCCAAATAAGTTTATTGGGGTGCACAATATATCAACCACATTTTAAAAATTCTACCTTTTATCTTATTATTTCTATATCTTACCTTTTTCTTTCCAAAGTAGATTCAATAATCTACTTCTTATCTATACCTTTTTCTTTTTTTAAAGAAGAACCCTGAATCTAATCTCCTTTGTTTAGCTTTTCTTTTGACCATTAACAATTAATAAATTGTAACCAACGACAATATCCATAACTCATTAAAAAACCAAAATCACCCACCCCACCTCTTAAGAATGTGGTTGTTGTGTTCTTAAAAATTACTTCCTGCTTTCTGGGGGCAAATACATCTTAAGGGAATCCTGAAAAGAAAAGTTTTGGATTAATTTTGAAGTCCTGAGAAAGTTAGTTGTATCAAAGTATTGTCTCATAAAAAGAGTTTGGCAATGCTCTTTCTGTTTCTCGTGTTCAGAACAATTTCAGGAGAACTGGTATTAGCTCTTTGAAATTCTGGTAGAATTCTACAATGAAGCCATCTGGCTTTTTTTTTTTTTTTTTTTTTTTTTTTTTTTTTTTGGTTGGGAAACTTTTGATGACTATTTCTATTTCCGTAGGGGCTATAGGTCTATTTAAATTGTTTAATCTGATCTTGATTTAATTTTGGCATTTGGTCCTTTCTAAAAAATTGTCCATTTATTCTACATTTTCTAATTTTGTGGAGTATAGGTTTTCAAAGTATGATCTAATGATTCTCTGGATTTCCTCAGTGTCTGTTATTATGTCCCCTTTTCATTTATGATTTTGTTAATTTGGATGCTCTCATTCTGCTTTTTGGTTAGTTTGGATAAGGGTTTGTCTATCTTGTTGATTTTTTTTAAAGAACCAACTCTTTGTTTCATTGATTCTTTGCACTGTTCTCTTTGTGTCTATTTTATTGATTTCAGCCCTCGATTTGATTATTTCTTGGCATCTACTCCTCCTGGGTGAGTTTGCTTCTTTTTTGTTCTAGAGCTTTCAGGTGTGCAGTTAAGTCACTAGTGTGAGATTTCTCCAACTTCTTTATGTAAGTATTTAGTGATATGAACTTTCCTCTTAGCACTGCTTTCATAGTATCTGATAAGTTTGGGTATGTTGTGCATTCCTTTTCATTGAATTCTAGGAAGTTTTTAATTTCTTTCTTTATTTCTTCCTTGACCCATTGGTGATTCAGTTGAGCATTGTTCAGTTTCCATGAGTTTGTAGGCTTTCTGCATTTTGTGTTGTTGTTAAAATCTAACTTTAAGCAATGGTGGTCTGATAAGATAAAGAGGGTTATTTCATTTTCTTTTTTGTATCTGTTGAGATTTGTTTTGTTATTGAGTATGTGGTCAATTTTGGAGAAGGTTCCATGGGGTGCTGAAAAGAATGTATATTCTTTTGTGTTTGGGTGAATTGTTGTAAAGATGTCTGTTAGGTCCATTTGAGTCATAAAATATGTTACTTCTCTGTTAAGTTTCTGTCTGGCAGACCTATCCAGTGGTGAGAGAGGAGTGTTGAAGTCTCCCACTATTAGTGTGTGGGATTTGATATGGGATTTGAGTTTTAGTAATGTTTCTTTTACAAATGTAGCCACTCCTGTATTTGGGAAATAAATGTTCTGAATTGAGACTTCATCTTGATGGATTTTTCCTGTGATGAAGATGAAATGCCCTTCTTTCCTCATCTCTTTTGATTGATTTTAGTTTGAAGTCTATTTTGTTAGATATTAGGATAGCTACACCAGCTTGTTTCCTAGGTCCATTTGATTGGAAAGTTTTTTTCTCAACCCTTTACTCTAAGGTAATGTCTGTCTTTGAGGTTGAGGTGTGTTTCTTGTATGCAGCAGAAGAATGGCTCCTGTTTTTTGTATCCATTCTTGTAGACTGTGTCTTTTTATAGGTGAATTAAGTCTATTAATATAAAGGGATATTAATGGCCAGTGTTTGTTAATTCTTGTAACTTTTTTTGGTGGTAATGTGTGTTTCCCTTCTTTGGGATTTGCTGGTGTGAGGTTATCTATTTTGCCTGTATTTGGGTAGTTGCAGCTAACTTCCTTGGGTTGGAGTTTTCCTTTTAGTACTTTCTGCAGGGCTGGATTTGTAGACATATAATGTTTAATTCTGGTTTTGTCATGGAATATTTTGTTTTCTCCATCTATGGTGAGTGAAATCTTTACTGGGTATAGTAATCTGGGCTAGTAACTGTAGTCTCTTATTATCTGAAGAATGTCTATCCAGGACTTTCTGGCTTTCAGTGTTTCCATTGAGAAATCAGGTGTAATTCTGATAGGTCTGCCTTTATGTGTTACTTGACATTTTCTTTTTGTGCTCTTAATATTCTTTATTTTGTATGTTTAGTGTTTTGACTATTATGTAGCAAGGGGACTTTTTGGTTTCCCAGTCTATTTGGTGTTCTGTAGACTTCTTATACCTTCATAGGCATGTCTTTCTTTAGGTTAGGAAAGTTTTCTTCTATAATTTTGTTGAATATATTTTCTGTGCCTTTGAGTTTGATTTCCTCTCCTTGTATACCTATTATTCTTAGGTTTGGTATTTTCATGGTTTCCCAGATTTCCTGAATGTTTTGTCTTAAAAATTTACTGGATTTAATATTTTCTTTGATGGATTAATCTATTTCCTCTATCGTATCCTCAATGCCTCTTGCATTTTTTTTTTTTTTTGTGTTCTGTTGGTTATGCTTGCCTCTGTAGTTTCAGTTCCTTTACTCAGATTTTCCATTTCCTGGAGTCTCTCAGTCTGTGTTTTCTTTATTGCCTCTATTTCAATTTTGAAGTCTTGTACTGTTTCTTTCACCTGTTTGATTGTTCTTTCTTGGATTTCTTGATTTTCTTTAAGAGATTTCCTCCAATTTTTTGTTGATCCTTTCCTCCATTTCTTTAAGGGAATTTTTCATTTCCTCTCTTAGGGCCTCTATCATCTTCATAAAGTTGTTTTTAAGGTTGTTTTCTTCTGGATCATCTGGTTTGGGATATCCAGGTCTTGCTGTTGTAGCATCACTAGGATCTGATGGTACCATATTTTTCTTTATGTTGTTAAATGTATTCTTACACTGCTGTCTACCCATCTCTTCCTTTAATCTGAACAGTTAGAACTTCAGGTCACTCTTCCAGTTGGTGTAGGTGGGGTCTCTAGCTCCTGTGTTTGCTCATCCTCCCAAAAAGTCCAGAAGGGGGCTTAAGACTCCGTTGGTCACTGGTGCTGTAGAGTATGGTTGGTGAGGGGTTTGGGGTGGGAGAAGTTTATTGCCAGGTCTCTGGGGCTACACTGGTTGGTGGAGAGAGGCACGAAATGTGTCCATGGGGCCTAGGGCTAGAGAACTGGGCTGACCATTCTGGAGATTGGAGCCTTACCTGTTCCCAATTGGTGTAGGTGGGCAAGCAGGGTGGGCATATGGCTTGGGTGGTCACTGGTGCTGTTGAGGCTGGTTGGCTTGGAAGAGGATGGGCAGGTTCTCTTTTTGTTTTGTTTTGTTTTGTTTGTTTGTTTGTTTGTTTTTGCGATAGCAATTTGATAGAGTAATTTCATCCTGGTAAATGGATCCCAAACCTCTCGGCAGAGTTATATCCCAACTCAGTTACCACGATTGCTTCTTTCATGAATGAACTGTGCAGCCCTGGGATACAATAGTGACAGAAACTGTCTGGAATTGACTTGATGAAAAATCTTGTCCACTTGCTTGCTTCCTCTTTCTTCATGGGTGTTCTCTAACAGAGATTCACATGTGCTACAGAGATATTTCACACATGGTGCCCATCTCTGTGGGCTCATCTCAAATGTTTCTTCAGAATGACTTGTCTCAAATTTCCAGTTCTTTCTAAACTACTGACTAGCTGAACAAGCCATATGCTGCTGATCATTAGTTCATACATTTCTCACTTTTAGATAATTACCCCTTTACATAAAGTTGATGAGCAGGTACTCAAAGCTCTGCTCATTAGAATGATTTTCCTTCATATCCCAAGCCAGCCTACCTCAGAATAAAACTTGAAGCTTTTATTCCTCTGGACCATCAATTTTGCAATGAGTGTGAGCAGAAAGAGGTGTACACAGGTGATAGATATACATGGAGTTTTCAGCTTTATCATTGTTCTAGCTTCATTTTCTTTTGTGACAAACACCATCACTAAAGGCAATTCATAGGAAGAAAGAATTTTTTGGCTTATACTTTCAGATCACAGTCTATCCCTAAATGAAGTCACAGAAGAAACTTAGAGCAGAAAACTTGCAGGAATGCTGCTTTCTGGTTCACTTTCAGACCCACATTTTTAAAGCGTTTTTATATAGTCTAGGACCACCTTCCTAGGGAATGGTACCACCTGTAGTGGTCTGGCCTATCCTAAATAAATTAATATTAAGACAGTCTCTAACAGCCATACCCACAGACCAATCTGACCAGGACAATCACTCAGTTCAGACTCCCTTCTCAAGCAACTTTAGGCTGTGTCAAATTGACAGTTCAAGCTAGCTAGGGTAACCCTTAAGTAAAAGCTTGGGCTCTTAGATATGCCCATACTTGGTCTGCAAGATGTACTGGTTCTGATACAAGAGGATTGTTGCTAAGCATAACAGACTTCATTTCATGGCCGATTTGAAAGAATCTGGCTTATCATGTGCAGTTCTTTTTTTAATTAAACAATCACTTACAATGCTCCAGGGCCTGTCTAGAATGCTAAGAAGCATTAATACACCAGGATAGGAACTGCTCTTCAAAAGGCTTCAGTGAATTCAGTAGAAGTGATATGGTTCTGTTATAGAACTTTGAGGCTTCATGTGATATTGTCCCCTCTGAAGCATCTCACAAACTCCTCACTGTATTTTTTTAACTACTGATGTATTAACTAACTTAAGGGTGAAAAATCACAGACTACATCTAAAGAACATAGGATTTTCTGAAGAAACTTCAAGGTTCTACTCACATGGTAGACGATTATTGTGTGGTAACACAATGGTAAAAAATGGTCATAATCATTTCCAGGTTTATCACATAATGTCTCCTTCTTTCAAATAGATTTGTCCAGTATTGTCTTTGCTTGTAATAAGAGATAAGGAAAACAATAATCTTTCTCTCACTTCTAGGCATGAAGGACCTCTTGATCCTTTAAAACGTCCGTGTTTGTGAGTTTTATTGGAATACATGGATGGTACCAAGGCCCCCAACCATTAGTCCCTTCTAGCATACATTCTAATTAAGATAATAGCTTCAAAGCACTTGAAAAGCATGAATTCTATTCTGTGGGATATCTATGGGTGCAGATCTTCTTGAATTGTATCATGGAACAGTGCAAGAAAGTTAACACAGTCCAACAAAACTGTAAATGTTTGTGAATGTTCTGATGATTCTAATTAATTGTAAGGTGTTTATGACCCTCCTGTAGGTAAGAATGGGAAAGAACGCACAGATGAAATCAATGGCCACATATCATATCACCTGCTACTTTGCTCTACTGAAGATCATCTCCTCTGGCCCTGCAGGTGCAAATGGAACTACTATGTGGTTGACGTTGCAGTAGCCTGCTATCCTCCATCAGATAACAGATGACTTGGCTCTAGAAACACATTCTAACATCTGTTTTTTTTGCAGATTTCTGGCACTAACTGCTTCAATTTTGCTTTTATGTGGAGCAGACACTGAGACAAAGATGAAATTGCCAGACGTTTATAAAGTACTCAGGATTCCATGGTGTAGATGAGACTGAAAAGAAATGGCACTGGACAGAGAAAGAAGTTAATCTGAATGCCTATCTCCACAAAAGCTTCTAGGGGTTCCATGAATAGATTTGGAGCCTTCCAGAGTTATCCAGAACTAGTGAGTGACTGTGTCTTTCTATCCTTGTGACAGGTGCAGGCTAACTCAGAAGTAGGTGTGACTGCTTATGTTCAACTATAATGATGCACAAAGGAGGAGGAGAACTGGAGATCAGCTTCAAACACCATTGTTAGAAGGGAGAATAAGCTGTCCATTTTTGGAGAGCAAATGGACTCTTGTACCTCAGAACATTTACTGCAATCCAATAAGCAGAGGAGGGGGTGATTTTAGATCTGTCCTGTTCCAAGGTCCCAACTAGACTATCTTCACATAGGTATTACATTGATTTACTTAACTCCATCTTAAAATGGTACTTGGTAATTAGGAGGATCTGGTTTCTAGTTTTACTTGTCTTCACCAGTACAGCTTTTGTGTTTATTGAAGTCTTCTGCATATGCTTTAAATTGGCTCATCAATATTTTTTTTAACTCAGGATCTTTGTACGTGGCCCCAGAACTCACTATGTAGACCAGCCTGACCTCAAAATCACAGATATTTGCCCGTTTCCTGCCTCAGCCTCCCAAATGCTGAGATTAAAGGTGTACATCACTACACCCTATCACCAATTTCAACTGAAGATTGAAAATAGAATCATTGGGATTTTGTGGTGGTTGCATAGGATCTGTGCAAACTTAGGAGAAAATTGACTCTTATTTTCATTATTGTGCCTTCAAATACTGTACCATCCAATAAATATCATGCCTGTATTTATTTAGTGCAAGGCTTTGATAGATTTTTAATATAGATATTTGATGTTTATTGATGATGGTGTAATATTATCATTTATTATTTTTCCATTTTACTTTTGTTGTTTTGTTTGTGGAATGCAAATAATTTCTGTATATTGAATATCTATCCAAAATACTTGAAAAATTCACCATTTGATTATAATAGTAAGTTCTTGATGTTTTCTGGCCCTGTGATTATTATATTTATGAGTAATTGTTTTGTTTATTTCCATTCTTTCTGATTGATGTGTCATTTTTCTTGCCTTATTTTAATAACTATAGCTTCAGTGGTTTCAAGCAAAATATTGAGTGGTACACTAAAAGTGAATTTTTAAATTTCAATTAGTTAATTAATTGTAACTTCCTGGTTTTAAGGGAAAGTCATTTTTCAGAGCTCTTTAAATTTTTTTTATGGTTTTATAACATGTCTACAAATTTTACAGCTTAATTTTATGTGAATCTATTTTGTTTTAAGCAGATACCTTTTCCTTTATTCCTAATATTTTGGAATTTTTATCATGGATAAGTATTGAATTTGCTCAAATAATTTTCCTAAGTTTTATCGAGGTAACCAGGTCATTTTCCTCACTCCCTTTTTTTCCTTTCAGGTAGTACATTGCAGTGATAAATTATTTTTGTAAATGTTAAGCTGACTTTGTATATGGGAAGACCGCATCTGGTATTGGAATTTATATAATTGTAAAAACATACTGAATTGCATTTATGCCCAAGAGTGGTCTGTAACTTCCTTTGTAATTTCCTTACTAGGATTTGGAATCAAGATTTGAATATTAACCTAATAAAAACAGGAGCCTTGCCTGCTGTGATGGCTGTTCTTGGTTGCGAACTTGACTACATCTGGAATTAACTAAAATCCAAGATACTGGGTACACTAGTGAGTGATTTTTTTTCTTAATTAAACTAGTTGAAGTGGTAAGACCCACTTTGAATCGGAGTCTTTTGAATTGAGAAAATACACCTTTAATCCAGATCTTCTGAGGTGGAAAGATACGCCTTTAATCTGGACCACACCTTCCGCTGGCAGCCTATATAAAGGACATGGAAGAGGAAGCTTGATTGCTTTGCCTGCTCTTTGTCCAAACTCATGTTGGCAAGTTTCATTTCTTCACTGGCATAAAAGCCTACTTGTCCAGAATTTCAGCATCCCTGAAAACTACCTGAGACATCCAGCCTCATGGACTAAACAGTTACTGGATTCTTGCACCTTCCATGGGTAGAAGGATAGACCATGCCATTGATAGACAAGCTGGTACACAGCCATTCTGTCATTTCTGTTCCTGTAGAGAACCCTGACTAAGACACCTCTTTTTCTGTTTCCTGACAGAACTATGTCTAACATGCTGGTTCTTATTTTTTATTAATTCCCTGAATGTTTGTAAAGATATGCTAGTAATAATATTTCGGGATAGGATTTTCATTTTGAGAAGGTATTTGAACACTGTGTTTAATTTTTCCTGTTAAATGGGTTAGAGGTTGGCCCTGGGTCCATGGATAATTATTGAACATGTCTATGTTACTACTGTAGCCTGAGTTTACAATAAAGGAACAAGGTGAGAAATGTGTGTTCTTGTGAAATTCGCATTTTGGAGGGAAGACAGAGTTTCCAGCAATAAATCCCAAAATTCAGTTCTGATTAATTCTAAGTAGAGGTTTCTAGTGCCATGGGAGTTGAAAATTAGGCACTTTGATCTAATCTAGGCATATTAGGAATGCTTTTTTATGTGTAAATTGTAGATTATTATGTTTTCAACTTGAATTTAAGCCAATCCTTCTGTCTTTAAAAATGTACTCTTAATACAGTGGCTCCTCTCCATGGCTACTCTTCTACTTGGGCTGTAATGCAATGGTATCTCTAGTTCAGGACAAAATACCCTGATTACAAGAAAAACCCCATTTTCTGAGGCCCCTGTAGGTGGAACAGCTGGTTTCACTATCTTGGTTGCCATTGCTTCTCGCTACCACATGGTGTCTCTGTTGACAACTGGACAGCCATAGCAATGGAAGTGACTGAGCCTTGTGCCTCCCAAGAAGGATGGCATTTTGAAATCCTCATTGCAGGGATTACACAATCTAGCTACTTGTCATTATGTACCTCAGCTGTTGGCAGTCATGGCCCAGACTCTGTGAATACTTTTTCAAAATATTTCTAGCAGTGTCTTAGCAGCCTAGAACCACTGTTTATAGACCTATGTAGAGATTTAGCTGGATCTTCTTGGATTTCTTGAGACTCTGAGGATCCTGGGTACCATTTCTTTGCAGTTCGTTGCTTACCCTAGTAAGAGATGATTAACTAAGTGTCTGGTTTCTAATACCAGCCAAACATAGATGATATCTGTGTAGCCCATTTGCTGCTAAGGAGAAAAAAAATACTCTTCGGAAAGATCTGGGGATTTGCTTTCCAATTTCTAGAGAGATTTATTCTCCCAAGGATTACATACTTCCTAGCATTTCCATCACAGAGCAAAGAAAGGCAGAATCAAAAACAAATAAACTGCTCTTTTATTAAATTCCTTTTTATTCTAGGTACCATTGCCAATGGGGAAAGTATTAATTGGTTCTAATATTAGAAAATCACTGCATGTATCCAATCATAGCAACCAGACTGTTCCTCGGGGCTTTTCTCTGTGTTAGAGTCGGTATTCTTTAAACTTCCTCCAGGCCTCAATTATCTAACCTCTCCTTCATTGTTCTCATTCTTCCCTGATCAATTTCGGTTTTTCTACATCTTTTAAAAAGTGCAGTGACCAAAAGTAGCCACAATACCTAAATAACTAGCTCTCGAATGCATAATATAGCACACAGATTGCTTCCAAATGCTCCACGCATTGTTCTGTTTAATAAATTCCAGAATCACAGGGTTGGAGTTTAGTGTCAGCCTCCAGGTCTCTCTGTTCTGTGTCCATAGTCACAATTTCCAATGTTTTTATTCCTTTTCTACATTCTATTTTGTTTCAGAAACCAGTATTTTTGTTAATGTCAACTTTGATTGTTATTTGAACATCCAAGAATAAAGCCAAGGTTTCCAGATGCTAATGTACCCAACACTCAATCCCCTCTGTATGTGCTAGCCTAATTATTCAGTAATTTCAATACTGAGTTTTATAATAACTACTGTCTATTTTTCCAACTATATCATAACTCTCATGGAGAAAAGCATCATGAAAACAATACTTAACCAAGTCCTTCTGGTTCTGGGGAAAAAAGTAATTATATTTTCTCCCACTTCAGTAAAAATGCAATAATTTTGCACAAGACAAAGAACAATTCTGCTTCTTCCTACAATGTGCTATGAGAACAACTTGACTGAAAACACTCATCCTACAATGTGCTATAAGAACAACTCTACTAAAAACACTCATCCTACAATGTGCTATAAGAACGCTACTGAAAACACTCTTCCTACAATGTGCTACTACTAAAGAAAACCTTTCCTCTTAGCTTACATGTCTAGAAGCAAACAGATTGATCCAACATTGCTTAATACCCTTGGCTATTTCCTAAGTTTCTGCATGTAAATTCTAAAGCATATTACACGGTTCTAAAACCAAAATGTGTTTGATCGCTTATCTAAAAATCTTGGAATAAAAAAAATGCAACTTAAGCTACATTGGCAGAACACAATGAATAATGTGAAGTTTAGGCAATTTCCAAAAGATTTGTCCAAAACCAATGGTGAAAATTAAGTTAAAAACTAGCTAATTGGTTGCAAGGTTCTTTTTCCATGCAACACTATCCCTATATTTCTCATCTCAATTTGACATGAAATTCAAATAATAGAATTAATACACATTGTGAGTGTGTTAGAGTTTTATCTTTCAATGAGCTCCAAATTAGCCCCTCAACAATGGGCCTTGTAGAGCTGGAACTGAAATGTTTTGTTATATTTAACTAAGACTTCCTGGCCAGTAACTTCCCACTAGGTTCAGCAAACGGAAGAATCTAGAGGGAGTCTAGAAAGCAGGAAGGACTTCTGCCCTCTGGTTAACTCTCCTCTGCCATCAGTACTCAGCACTGTAGTTGGCTTCATCATTCAGTCTTTTCCACTTCCTGTTTCCGCTCAGTGATATGAATGGCAGCCAGGCAGTGTCCTGCCTCATGGTCTGCTGTTTGAGTCTCTGGTTATCCTAATCTCCTCCACTTATTTTCAGCAGTGGGAATTGTGGCTAATTCCTGCTATTTCTTTATGTGGTTTGTCTCAGTATTCCTCCAGGACCTGGGTCGCAAATCCCCTACATTAATTTTCCTTACCTAAGAGCTCTTGTTAATTCATACCAAAAGAAAAACTTGACATTTTATTTCTCTATTCTGAATTTTGTACAATTAAGTGCAAAATTCTCTTGTTGGAAAGGCAGAGAGAGCTGTAAGTCATAGTCTATCTACCCTGCAATCAAGATCTCTAAAAATGGTCAATGCTGAGAGCTGAGGAGTTAGCCCAGAGCAGAACACTTGTCTAACACTCAGGAGGCTCTGGGTTTAATCCTCAGCACCAGAAAAAGGATAAATAAATAAAACTGTTCAAATAGTTGGTCCTGAGAAAGCACACCACTTACCAGAACTGGATTCTAGAATCAGTGTGTGCAAGCTAACAGGTGACACTGGAAAGGAAGAGGAGAGAGAGCAGGAGGTTACACTCACACTACAAAAGAGGAAGCCTTCCCGTGGCAAATGAATAAATAAATAAAGTCGATGTGCAAAAGAGAACCTAATCAAGTTATCCCAGAAAATCTGTTACTTACTTTATTAATATAATGCATGAAGTTTGGGGTATAAGACTGTATTTAAAATATTTAACCGGCAAATGGAGAAATGGGGAAAGGTTGATCATTCGGTACTAAGTTGATAGGTAAGAGTAGAAGGTTGCAGTGTGTTAGTGCAAGAAAGAGTGACAAAAGTAATATATTACATACTTTTTAGATTTTTTATTTATTATTTTTTCATATGAAATATTTGACCATGTTCTTGCCTCTCCCTCAACTCCTCTCTTATTCCCATCCCCATATCCACCCAACTTCACATTTTTCTACTTCATTTTCTCTAAAAAATTGTTTTAATTTTGAATTTGAATCTGGTTTGGGACATTGCATACTTTAAATAACAAAGGCTTTGAGAGTTTTGACCATGTATCCGAATATCACATAGGACTCCCAAATAGTTCTTCTATTTCTATATGTCAATTGATACAAATTTAAAAAAGAAAAAATACTTACAAATATATTTATATACAAAATTGCCTGCGTATTTTTAATAATTTAATATATATTTAATAACTACCATAGTCATTTCTCATTTTTCATTTTGTGCATTTATAATTAAATATTATACTTCACATTTAAAAATAAATTCATATCACATGCAAACTTAATAAATCAGGTCTTAGATTTATGAGGAATTATGGACATTAAAATAACATTTTTTCACTATAATATAGTTTTGCAATCCAAGAAATAATGTCATCTAGCCATGTTTTAGTTTTCTAGACATATAAGATCATTAAAATGCTGATATAAGCCCAGAAGCACTAAATTAATAAGATGTAATTTAAATGTGCTTTCTACGCACTTCTAATTCATCAGGGCTCTGGAAGAATTTAATAAGTAGAGAGAAGTTAGACACTAAATAAATACTAATTATTTCCTATTCATTTGTAAATAATGTATAACATTCTTCTGGAAATACTCAACAATATACTTTTATAGAAAATTATTATGGTATGAACATATGAAATCATAAAGATATAGAAAAATTGTTTTTGCAAGTTTATATAGTCTAGAATTTTTCTTACAGTCTTAAGTTAATCTTTTTGTTAGTTTTTATCTAGGTCAGTGGTGCTCAACCTTCCTAATGCTGTGACCCTTTAATACAGTTCCTTCTGTAGTGGTGACCCCTAGCCATAAAATTATCTTTGTTACTACTTTGTTACTGTAATTTTGCTGCTGTTATGAACTGTAATTCAAGAGGCTTGCCAAATGAATGTCAACCTACAGGTTGAGAACCACTGATCTAGGTGGATTCTTGGGATTACTGTGAATGCCTCACTTGGAAGTTTGTTTGGGGGATAGGTTTGGTTTTGAACTACCATCACTATCAGTTTTCCATATTCACTTTCTGTGACTAAAACATCCTGGCAAATGATTCAAGTGTTTATCTTTATGTGATAATTCAAATAAGTAACATCACATACAATTATAATAACAAGAGTTACAATCCAACTATGATTCTGGCAGTAAACTGTGAGCCTATAGGGATTATCAAGAAAAGCCCAGTAGATATTTCATACTGATATTATTTTTTCATCAGTATTGAAACTAGAAAAAATTAGTCATTATTTAGATTATCTTTATTTTTCTATGGGAAAATTTTGTTGTGTTATGCATTTCATTTGGCATAGCTTTTAATTCAATAATTAAACAGCCTGATTCATAGAATCTACTATCCTTAAAATGCTCTAATCTCTAGACATTTCATGCAGGTTTCTCAGGCAAAGTGGAAAGTTCTACTGCTGGGGTTGAAACAATGTTTAGAGGTGGAATGCTTGCTAGACTGGGGACAAGGGGGCTTAGATTTGACTCCCAGAACACTACCCCCACTTAAAAAAATAACCAGAAACTTCAGTGCAACTAATAGTCTCTGAATACTTCAGGCTTCAGAACTCTGTGTAACAAATAAAATGAGCTTATTGCTTCTCCTTTTGTCTCTAATACCTGCTTTTTACTTGGGCATGTCAGAGCTCCAGGCAGCTCAGAATGTCCTCTAGCACCCTGGCAAAGCCTGTCATCTGTAGGAGTGCCCTAGGGTTCTGCTTTTTCCTATCCCTTTTGTTCCTAATCACATTCCTTAAAGACACTACACTCTGTCGTAGCTGGAGGGAAGCAATTGATAAAAGAATAGCTACAGTAGAATGTCATATTTGAAACAGAAATCTCTTTTTAGAAAGAAAGAATGGGACAGCAGGTTCTCTCAATAGGCATTTGCCACCAAGTCTATTGACCATGTTCAATCCGTGGAGTCCACGTGGTGGAAGGAGAGAGTTGACTCTGGCAAGCTGTCCTCTGACCTCATGCACACCATGGCACATACACACAATAAATAAATGTAAAAAAAATTAAATATTGTATTTGTTATTTTTATTGTCTCTGGGACAAAATGCTTAAGGAAAATAACTTAAAGGGAAGAATATTTGTTTTGGTTCATGATTTAAGAGGTTACCTCTCCGTCATGGCTCAGAAGATATGCTTAAGTTCATGGTGACAGAAGCTTGTACCAGAGTGATAGGGTGGCCAGAAGGTACAAAGTGTAGTTGAGCCAGGGTACTAGTAACCTATTTCTACTAGAGAGGTCCCATCCACCTCCTGAAGGCTTCAGAGCCTCCTAAAATGGTATCACTAGCTGGAATTCAAACACTTGAGCCTGTGGAGATGTTTTATATTCAAACCATAGTCAATACACACTTGGAAAAGTACCTCAAGGATTTACAGCTGTGCTGATATTTTATTTGTGCTGAAATGTGGTGATATTTTATTTTTATGTTAATAAATAAAGTTTGCCTGGAGATCAGAGTAAATAGCAAGCCATTTTAAGTAAACACAAAAGTCAGGCAGTGGTAGCACATGCCCTTAATCTGTTCACTTAGCAGACAGGGTCTCTGTGTGTTCAAGGCCATATTAGGGAACAGGGCCAAGTGTGGTGACACACGCCTTTAATCCCAGTACCAACCATAGAGACCTGGAGATATGTACAGACAAACAATGACAATGAAGTGAGGTAACTGGGCTAAAAGCCAATGAGAGGGCAGAGCAGCAAAGCAATAAAGGTACAGGCAAGACAGGAAGTAGCTCACATTTGGAAGCTGCAGAGCTGGTGAGGTAAGGTTGGCTGGTGGCTATTCCTATTTTCCTCATCTCTCTAAGGCTTTCACCCCTATATTTGGCTCCATGTTTTTTTTTTCTTTATTATTATTATTAACAAGACCTTTAGAGATTCATCTACATATAGCTTAAACATTGATGTTTGAAAGGAACATGCTTTAGATAAAGTGTTAAATTATCAGTGGTGAAATGAATGTAGATGACCATTTGAGCCAATGGGACAGTTTAGATTGCACCATTATGCATATGCCAACATGGCTCTGAGACTATTATCAAATAAAGAAAGTGAGAAAGACTTCCATCAGGGCAAATGAGTGGGGGTTCTGTGAACTTAGAACACTGAAAAATCTTTCACTTTGAACAAGTTCTTGATTATTTAGATTTGCAAATTGTAATCCTTGAAAGGGAGCTCAGCCAGAAGAAAAATAAAATTGATCTCACTTCAGAGAAGTCCTCATCAGAAAATAATGTGATTGTTTTTCTCTTTGGCTACTAAAAAGTATATATATATTTTAAACAGTTAAAGATGGAACTTTGGCATGATATTATGAAGCTTGAGCCAGATTATCTTATTTTATTTGGATCCCCATTTCATCTCAAGAGTTGGAATTCAAGGATGTCCCATGTGTGGAGCTTTCTAGTTATTTTCAGTGTCTGAACTAAACCCTCTACATCTTTAAAATAACTGCTTATTTCTAATTCTTGGCTTTTTGTGAAAAAAATATGTAGAACATAATTGAGTTCTAATGACCTAACTACTAAAACTCAGTATTAATTTTGATGGCTGACATGTTAATAACTGTCATAAAAACAATTCGTTACTCATGAAACAAGTTGTAACATATATAATGGTCAAGTAAGATACCCTTTGGTTTCAAATATTTCCACAATAAGTGACTTTGCAACTTGAAGATATAAATTCTTATTTTATGATTTTATAATAATCAAATGTATTGGGCTTTGTATATATAAAGATGAATATAGAATATTTATTATGTTTGCCTCTAAAATTGGATTATCACATGATATCCTACTAGAAGTGTGAATATCTACTTCTTTCCATCTGCAGTTCCATCTTAGGAGTTGTTGGTCTTGTTGAACAAAAAATCTTCACCATCCAAAATAGTGGTACCTTATGATGAGAAGCTCTTTGTTTCTGCTTTTCTCCAGTGTTTTCTGTGATTTTCAAGGATCCTGAAAGAATAAACATAGTCATAAATAAATAATTCTCACTAGAATTATTTAGTAAAACATGTTTTACCATGGAATAAAAAGAAATGATTGGAAAGTGTTCTAATCTTAGGATGTAAAACACAAAACTTAGGAATCTTTTAACATTGCACATAACAACAGGGTGATTATTTAGGAACAAATTTAATAACAACCTCTTCCCAGAGGTCTTCCTATGATGGACCCTTGCATTGCACCTAGGTGTTTTGTGAGAGGAGAAAATTATGATCTAGAGAGTCTGGGTTGGAAGCCATCCGTTTGTCTCAAAAACTCTGAGGAGAAGTTTCTGAACAAGGTAATTTGGTCCAGCATGGCTTCCAAAACAGTGACAGTCCCATAGGTATGCTTCAGAATGTTCTACACACAAGACAACAATATTTACTAAGATGTAAATTGGACTGAATTTTTAACTTTAGTTGATTTAAACTGACTTGAATATAAATTGCCATACATGTTCAGTGGTAATATTGACTGAATACTACTTCTCTAGCTTGTCTGAGAGTTGGTTCTTCATCCCAAAGGCATCTAATATAAAGTTCAAGTACTGAAAGAAGCAGTTGAAGAAATACATTTAATACGTCTGTATAATCAGCTTTTTTTTGTAGATATACCTTCTAAATTTGTGGGGGGAAATCAGTGGATGTTTTCAGGTAAGCAGATTGAAATATAGGTAGTTAGCTTCCAAGGAAGTCCTCAGAAAAAAGACATGGTTATCAGAACGGATAGCACGGCCTCTAGTTTGCCAAGTTTCCAAGAGAAACTTCTCTCCTGAAAGACATAAATGACATTTAGTTTTTTGTGGCCCACCAAAGCTCATTATTCTTTAGCATACATTTGCTATCAGGAAAAATTTACATTCTATTTAAGTTTTTCTCTTTACATAATGTAAAAAGTGACTGAAAAACAAACATCTAAGGTGAGTATCATGGCAAACTGTATCTGAATATGAATCAAATAATTTACATGAGAGTTCCCAAACCACAGAACATTCCATTTTCATTGGGTCAGAAAGGTCATGAGTGAGAATGAGAAAGCTTGCCAGGAGTTCCTCAGCCTGCCTTTGAAGAAACTAAAAGGTGGGCAGAGCAGAATGGATGTGTAATCGCTGTGGACGCATAGGAACTGTCAGTAGATACATGCATCAGTTGCATTGTTTTGGTAGTTAAATGTACACAAGAAGCATTGATATCATTACCAAATAAATCATCAAGAAGCTCAAATTGCCGGGAACATGGACTCTTGTGAGTTAGTGTGGAAGCCCCCCGTGCTCTACGCACACAAGGTGAACTTCACTAGCTGTGAGAACACCCAGAGCTGGAGGTCAGCGCAGAACATGGCAAAGAGCCAGAGCTGTCCTGTGTCTCCATGGGGATGCTGCAATTGCTCTACCCACAAGGGCTGGGTTTAGGTAGCCTTTTCAAGGACAATATCTTCCTAACTGTGACCTTTGGCAATAGGACATTTTAAAGTGATTTTATTATAAATGAAGAACACAATAGTACAATTGTGGGAATCGGAGAAAGTGTGATTTACCCCCCACAGATCACTGTCATCATGTTCTACGTAACATCAAACAAACATGAGTCAGAGACATGCTAGGAAGTGTTTAATAACAAGTTGTCTAACGCGATGAATTCCGTGGTTTTCACTGTTTGCCTGTTTTCAGAAAATACTCCTTCTGTGTCTGACAGATACATCTATGACCTAAATATGGACTTGGGAAGAGGTGTATGAACTTGTCAAATGTTACAGCTTTGTCATTGTACAAATACAAAAGAAATGTTACTACAAAGTAGATAATAAATTGAATAAAAATAATGAAAAAAGGTGAACTTAAATTGGTTGTTATGTCTTTATCTTAATTTTAATTGCATTTTTATCTTTTAAATCTCTCTCTCTCTCTCTCTCTCTCTCTCTCTCTCTCTCTCTCTCTCTCTCTTTTTCTCTCTCTGTCTGTTTTTCTGTATACCTTGTATGTGAGTGCCAGGCATGCAGATGCTATGGCATTCCTGTGGTCAGTGTACATCTTTGGGTTTCAGTTAGCCCACATCTTTCACATTGTTTTCTGATATAAAATCTCTTTGCTAACTCACCACTGCCTGCAGTGTACACCAAGCTAGCTGGACCATGAGTTTTATAAGCGTCAGTAGACTTCCCTGCCTCCACCTCCCATCTCACCTTTAGGAATACTTGGATTATAGATGTGCTACAGAATCAGACTTTGTGTGAGTTCAGGGGATTCAAACTCAAATCCCCGTGCTTGAACTGCTAGCAAGTACTTTATTTAATTGTAATTTTCAATGTGATTTCTTATATGTGGATCTCTTAAGAAAATGGTTCACAAAACAGCACATAAATTTTAGCCATTGTCTTTCAGAAGCAGATAACAGGGACATGCAGGACAGCACAACTTGGTGACCACAAAGACAATGAGCAGAAAATGGATTACATTGAGATATCTGAAAGCTTCCTGTCCTTTAACACTTGCTAGTTATTCTTAATGTAAAAGGTTATTTGCTATCTTCATAAATCAATGAGTTTATTGGCCAAGGAATTATTAGGTTTTCCTTACAAATAAAACTGAGTTATCTTGATATTTTATTTAACTAGTAGGAAGATGAAAATGATATGCTGTTTCCTCCTCCTCTTTGATCAGATACTTCAGTTTACTCATATCTGCATTTGCTCCTGTTATTAGACAGAGGAGCATCTTTCTATATGCAGCCCAGGCTAGCACAAAGCAGTCCTCTTGCCACATTCCTCTAGGTAGCTGGGGATCCAGACACACATCACTGTGCCTGGATTCCAGTCTCATTTTATCTTACAGTTGAGTACATACTTGTTCAATGTTTCCTGTCTATCAGAAAGTGTGTTTTATTGACTTAAAATTGCAAATCACAAATTATTTTGTCAACATTGTCAGGCTAGTAAACAAGTTATTTCAATTGCTCTGCTATTTAAGAGCCTTGAAGGTCATAAAGTTTAGGTCAAGAAGATTTTGCTCACATATTGATACAGAGAAGTCTTTTCTTCTTTGTACTGAAAAGAGCTATTTCCCATACAATATAATCTGATTATGATTTTTCCTCCCTCAGCTCCTTCATGATCATTCCTACCTCTTCTCCCATTTGAATTTAGACCCTTTTTGTCTCTCATTGGAAAACAAACAGGCATCTAAATAATAATAAAATAAATAATATAAAACAAGAAAGCTGTTATAAGACAAATCAAACAAATAAAAAAAGAGCTAAAGAAAAGCCATAAAAAACGCATGTAGACCCAGAGACATACATGTTCATTCATACACACAGGAATCACCTAATAACATAAAACCACAAGTCATAATGTATACCCAAAGGACCTGTAAGGTTTAAGAAAAAAATGTGCTGACAAAATATTACAACACAATAAATCTCCAAAGATGCTACTAGGTTCGTTTTTTGTTGGCCATCTACTACTATGCATGAGACCTGGCCTTAAGAGTAGTTTGTATTCCCCAAGATTCAATTAGAAAAAAACAATGAACATTTCATTTGCAAGCTGTTATCAGTTGCAGCTAGCTTCTGGGTTAGAGATGGGGGCATGTGGCCACTTCTCCTCATAGCTCTGGGATCACCATCTGTCACAGACCAATGCAGGTCTGTGCAAGCTGCTAAATCTCTGTGGATTCATATGATTACTTGTCCTGCTGTGTTTTGAAGGCCTTGTTTCTTTGGTGTCTCCCATTTCTTCTGGCTTTTACAATCTTTCAGACTCCTCTTCTGAGGGGTTCCCTGAGACCGGAAGAGAAGAATTTGATGGAGATATTCCATTTAGGACTAAGGGTTTCAAGGTCTTCCACTCTCTGCACATTGGCCAGCTGTGAATCTCTGTATTTGTTCCTATCTGCTACAGAGGTATTTTTGCCCCTAGGTATCGGCAGCTGACATTAAAAAATGGTGATGGAATAAAAGTTGGGAAAGTCTGAGATGGTTTGTAGGAGGTAGGAAATATTGGTTTGCCACCAGGATCTGTGTAGACCCATGAGTACAGGGACAGAGATGAAGGAGAGGCCATATCAGGTGGTCTGCTACAAAGGCTGGGGAACTGGAATGGAAGTAGATGAAGGAGAATGAGGCTGGAGTGATCAACAGGTTCTGTGGGTGTGCCTGTGTGAGTAGGAGGCTGAAACAAAGGGATAGGGTGGTGGAGGAAGACTGTAAGGAATGATCTGCTTTATCCAGTAGGTATGAAAGGCACAGAGGAAGGGACAGAGAGGAAGTTATATTCTCTTTCTGAACCACTAACACCAATATCTCTACCGTTATGGTCCAATGATGAGGATTTGTATATGCAGCTCTCTCTGGTAGGAGTAATGAAGGCAGTTCAATGTGAGACTAAGGAGGACCAGCTAGATTCACAGAATGAAGAGATTTATAAGAACTAAAAAATTTAAAACCAGCATGGAATAGTAAGAAAAAGTTTAGAATACTGAAGATAGGAAGAGAAAATTGGAGCAAGAGCTATCTTTTTTCAGAACGTTGAGAAACAGATTTTAAGAAGTTTAAGGAGTTTCCTTAGGCCTTGGGCATTTTTCAATAAAACTCTTTATATGTTTGAATTTTATTAAGACCTGGATCTTTTTTTTTCTGTTTTGTTTGGTTTTATTGCTGGAGCTGAAGAACAAATCCAGGGTCCTGTGCTTGGAGGCAAGGGCTCTACTACTGAGCTAAATCCCAGCCCCCACCCTGGGTTTTCCTCTAGTGTCTCATCTCTCACTCATGCCTTCCTGTGAAATTCAGGGAAGGTACATCCTCATCCATGAGCATGTTTTGTTTAGGCTTCTCAGGCTTATTTTATTTCATGTTGCCTTTCCTATTCCTGTAACACTAGGATGGACTCCATTTTAATGCTTCCAGTCTGTAAAATACTAACTTTAAATAATTACTATTATTTAAATAATGGATGAAGAGATGTTTCAATGGTTAATAATGCTTGCTGCTCTTCTGGAGGATCCATGTTAGGTGGCTCACACCTGTTTATAACACTAGCTCCAGGAGATCTGACCTCACATTCTGTCTTTTATGGGCACCCGCACTCACATGCACATAACTCAAATTTGAATATAGCTCAATACACATAATTAAAAATAAAATAAAATCTTTTAAAAAGAAGTCCTCATGAGTTTCAACAACGACTTATGAGAAAAAGAATAAGAATTTACAAAGGGTAAGAATTTTGCAATACTGCAAATAAAATACCTTAAACCGGTTTGTATTCTTATAAAATGTGCGTTCTTAGTATTTTTATATTGTCTGGCAGCCCAACATTTTGATCTCTCCCTTTTTGTTCCTCATACAGAAATAGATCCCTCAGAAAAAAAAAGCCAATATGCTGAGAGAATCATCTGAGTTTTAAAGCATAGTTTAGCACTTTGGTTTTGCTTTTTGACCCAGACATCATGCTATACCTTTGTGTTCTCGTAATCCGTCTCGCATTTCCTGACTACCTTCCAGAGATCTGCAGCTCTGCCATTACTTCGTTGACCTCACGAAGTTCATGCTCACAATATGAGAATGCTGAAAGCTGTGAGGAACAAAGCCATTGTTCAGACTGGAATTGCCTGTGGCCAAGAACAGCAGTGACTTCTCTGGTACCATTCCTCTCATCTATTCTTGGCAACTCAACATGAGCATTCAGGGACTTTATTACACAAAGAAAAATGCAATTAATGGGCCAACAAAAATGATCAGCATCAAAGACTGGTTGTAGATGGAAAATAAGCAAAGGAGTGAATGTGTTCGACGTGAGTGCACTGCATGGTTATTTTAAAGGATGTCACCTATCAACCCTTTGAATAAACAAATCTATGTCAAGTGCTAGAATACAGTCCCCTGTTCTGAGGAGAAATTTGGACATGATTCCAGGAGGTATATCATCAGGTATAATGAAAGATTGTCCCTAATCTGAAACAATATAAGAATTAAGCCATTCAACTGGGCTTTGAAAGCTGCTGAACACATACTTAAGTCACTGATATTTAAGTTATGATTATGCATAAAAGCAAACATTCTGAGTAGGAACAAAAAGAAAATATATTAAAACCATACATGAAAATTCAACACTAGTGTCTGTGTTTGGACTATAACTCTAGTACTAAGTATGTTTCTAGTGAGGTAAGGAATAAAAGATATTTTTTGAGATCTTAGCAATATCTTTCAGGGGACTTAAAATTGGGAAATAGTATCATTAGTAATGATAAAAAAATAACCAAAGACAAACATGAAGATATCTGATTGACTTGTGTGCCTTATTGAATGGAAATTTGTTTTGAGTGGATAATGTATACAAATGTACCCTAGAGGATTCAGTCTTGCCTGCAGCCGAATGCAGAGACTTCAGAATATGGTTCTGAGTGGTTTCTTACATGCTCTTAAAATATCTGGGTTAGTTGCCATCCTCAAATTAAACTTTAAGACATTTTGGGGCTATGGCCTACTTTGGCCAAGTAAATTCTTGCCCCTATTCTGTTCCTTGCTTGACACGATAGTGTTGCAGGGAAGAGACATGGAAAAAATCTAGGCAATCTGGAAGCAAACATCCCTCTCCAGAATTGTAGAAACAGGATTCTAATGCTGACCTTACTGCTTCTTTAATTTAGGAGGGAAAAATGAAACAATTAACAAAACAGTTTTCTTCTTTACTGGATGAAAATGCTGAAACCCTCAATGGCCTATGAAAATATGGATAAATATATGGTAAAATCTGTCTTTTTATAAGCACCAAATAGGCCTGATTTTCATTACTTTGCCTTAGAATCTCTTAAAGAATGAACATTAGGAACGAAGACCCCTGGGCTCCACTCATTGGCAGATCTGAGTGGATACCTTGCAAGGCTGTTATACATTGCAGATTGCCCTGCAATACTTGTGACCTGAACTGGATCTGTTGTGAGGTGCATCTAACTCATCTGAAGCATGTCTATTGCTCCCCATGCCAAGAATTAGTCTATAATTCAGATGTTAAATGAACAAAACTTGGTATTTAATTCAACCTGGTCCAATGCTTGACAAATATATGAAGCATTGTGAGAAAAACACATGCTGGTCTCATTATTTAAGTCTCTGTGTTTATGTCATTGTAAATTACCATACCTATGACATTTTAAACAAATGACTTAGATAAATGGTGAAACAATTTTCACTTATAATGCTTTCTTGAGCAGAACACTTTATGTATTCTGGAATATTGTAGAAAATATAGGGAAATTATGCGTTTTAATAAGTCAAAATCTAACAGTGTTTTCTCTCATTATGAGATGTATGTTTCTGTGAAACAGGTAGACAAACAGATAATAAACAGGAAGAGACACAGAGAGTCAGGACTGAAGGAAGTGCAAAATATGTTTTCCATTTTCTGCCATGAATCACTTTTGCAGCAGAAGAGGGGCATCAATGAATACTGGGTATTATTGGCAAATATCTTTTGTACCATGAAGCTCATTAGCACTCACTTGAAGTTCTCTCCTGAGAAAGAAGCTATCCTTGAAGACAGACAGCAATAATCAAACAGATTTGTGAGCTCTGGAAGTTGGTGCCACATTCCAGGAACACTGTTGGCAAGGTTCCCAAAAGGAGGAATCTGTATGGTAACAAAGTGATGACTTAGAAATAAATTGTCCCATTCTACTTATTTTTTACCTTTAGCTAGTTGCATTAAAAATGTATAGTATTTTTTTGGAATAAAATAGAGACTGATAGATAATATCCTCATCATTGGCCAAAGCCTATGTTTTTATTTTGAGAATGTATTTTATAATGTTACCTTTAAAAATCTTCCAAAATGATGTTTTTCCAAATGAGTAAATTTACTTATTGAATGTGTAGTTCATCCTTTAATTGAAGTATTTGGTGTTAAATTTGTGTTCCCTTTGCAGAATTTTAGAATTTAGGATATGTCATTTTCTAAGATCGTAAATCTACCATTATCTAGTTTGTATCGAATGTGTCAAAGAATGGCGTGTGCAGACAAGTACTTAAAAACTAGAGTTGAACTTGGCACACTATACAGGCAGAACTGTAGTTCTTGCTCCAAGTAAAACCCCAGCTTGCTTCCTGCCACCTTAGTCCCATCCCCTGGCATGCATCTCAGTTCACTGATAGTCTGGTTATGAAGATCAAATTTAGTAATATATGTATATATGTATACATATATACCATTATACATTTATTATTTGATTGGTGTGATTTTTAATTTTCCCTTGTTCTTTTTATTGAAAATTGATTCTTTTTTTCTTCTTCTTATAAAATATTTATTTATTTATTTACCTTTTATTGATTGTTTGTGGCTCTCACATCATGCATCCCAATCCCACTTTTCACCCCATCCCTTCACATTCCACATCCTCCATCTGCCCTTTCAATCTCCTCCCCAAAACAAAACAAAATTTAAAAAAAAAACTAAATAAAACAAACAAACAGAAAGGAGAATCTCATGTGGAAGCTGTAGTGTGGCTTGTTGAGTCACACAGTTTACCCTTTAGTCCATTCATCTTCACTTGGCAAATATTAATTGCTATGAGTCATTGGTCCAACTCAAGGCCTCTGGCTTCCGCTCTACTACCACTAATGGCCTTTAACTGGGGCTCCTCTTGGTTATCCTGTTGTTCTTTGTCATGGAGATCCTGCTGGTTTGGATCTGTAGGTTTGTATCCTTCACATGCTCCAACAGTTCATAGAATTGGTGGATGTTCTGGGCCTGGATGGTAGCTAGGTTGGTCAGCTTGTCAGCTTTCTCTCACCATCACTAACAGGGCAAGCTCTCCAGCACTGACTCAGCTAACTCACACAATGCAACCTATAGTAAGGAGCGGTGGGTGAGGGGCACAGTTCTCCTGCTCTCAGGTCTTCAGATCTGGCTCACCCACACTCACACCAGGTCGAGCTCTACTATTTTGCCCAGGTGAGGTATGCTACCCAGGACAGGAGCAGGGCCTGCTCTCCTGTGTGCTTCAGCTGGTGAGGGACAGGTCTAGTTCTCTCACTCTCATGGTGCAGCTCTCTCTCCTGTCACAGTAGCAAGGGGCAGAGTGGGGAGGGCATCTTTCCCTCATCCAAGTCTCCAACTGGCAGATGGGTTATGTGGGGTGGAGGGTGTCAGTTCTGTTGCTTTCATGCCCTCAGGGCTAGCTCACCTGCATTCCTGACAACAGACTTTGCTCTAGTGTGTTACCCAGACCGCGTACAGAGCCTGCTCTCTTGTGTGTTACAACCGGTTGATTTTTAACTTTTAAAAATAGATTCCTAGGCTAAGGCAGCAGAAGAACAAGAATGGGCCAAGTTGGTTTATGCCACGAGTTCCAGGTCAGCCTGGGATACAGGAAGAAAATAAAATACAAACCAGAAAGAAGAAACATTGGAGGATAGTCATCAGCTTTTCAGTCAGACCTTGCAAGATAATATGAAACATGGTTTAGACTTAACAGTGTTGCACTATTATTTTGTAAGCAAATATAATTTTAAAATATGATAGTTTTAGAGGGAATATTTTAACTCATGATTTAAATTACTGTCAGAATATTCTTACTTTATATACTAGAATCCTTCCCCCACATTTCTGGAACATCTATAGCCTAGATAATATGGAAGACACTAGAAAAATTCAAAGGTGTACACTTTACCCAAACTTTGTGAATTTACCCAGCAGTTATAAGTGAGCATATATCAGGATAAATTAAAAAATGAGCATTAGAAGAGATGTTAACTTATAATAAAATAGTAGAGATATTCACATAGCTACTGCTTACAAGAATTTTAATTTGTGAGCTTGTATATATTTGTCTTAGTTAGGATTTCTATTTGCTATAAAGAGACACCATGACCACAGCAACTCTTATAAAGGAAAACATTTAATTGGCTGACTTGCAGTTTCAGAGGTTTAGTTCATTATCATCATGGCAGGACACTGAACCATGCAGGCAGGCATGATGCTGGAGAACGTGTTGACAATTCTATATCTTGACCCATAGGTAACAGGAAGTGAACTGTTTCATTGATCATAGCTTGAGCAAAGAACACCTCAAAGCCCACCCCCATAGTAACACACTTCCTCCAACAAGGCCACACCTATGCCTACAAAGCCATACCTCCCAATAGTGCCACTCTCTTTGGGGATCATTTTCTTTAAATCTCCACAGTATTTAATGAGTATTATTTAGGAAGACTGTGATAGAAAGGTATATTTTCACTTTTTCTCATGTAATCCTGACACCCCCAAACCCCTCAACTTGGAGATTCATTTACATAATGGGTTGCAGCCCATTTAAGGCCAAAGAAATTTGAAGTTGAGACTAATGAATGACATTCAACTTCATCTGTGACTAATCTCGGTACACTCAGTAGTAAGGAGTTCATTGTCTTTTGGGTTCTCATTGATGTACAGTAAGAGACTGATGCTACATGGAGAAGCCATATATGCATGTTCTGGTCAACAGCCTCAACCATGTTCCTAAGTGAAAGTTAGTTACCATGTACCAGCTTATAGGAAAATACATCTTTGATATCAATCATACCAATAAAATATATAAGGGATCAGAGATCCTGTCAATGTCTATCTTCAGCTCCATTAGAGTTCAAGTAAGAAAAATAATACGTACATATGTAACACTGTCAGTTGTTTGAGCAAATATTTATAAAGATTTTTGTAAATGCATTTTTTTCTGAACATTAGGTCACTACTAAGAACTAGCTTCTAATGGGGGTCCCCTGTGCCTATTGTATTTGTGTGTAGAATACGGTGTGGAATCACTGTAATGAGTCTTGATACTGCTAGCAATCCACAGAGTCTGCTTAAAGGGCAAAGGAATTTATTAGAGAAAGAAAACTCACTATATAGAACAGAGAAATTATTGCAGGGTCATGGAAGGCTGAGGCACAGTCCCATGCTGTTCTTTTGCCTGGTCTGTCTCTAGCATCCAAAATCACCAGTGAGCAAAGAGAGCTGCTTACATACATCCAAGGCCTTAAGGATCCCAAGCGGCCACACACTAGGGAAATATGCTTCAAGGTCATAGGCAGGTATAACAGTTACCTACTACCTCACTAAGGGCAGGGCTTCAAGGTCATAGCTAGAACAGCTACCCACTATATCCCTGTGACCACACAGTTGTACTTGTTTGTTTATCACAGGACATATTCGTCATAAGCAGTAGATGGGTTTGCTCCATTGAGTTACAGAGGAATCCAAGTTAGTGTGTGTGTGTGTGTGTCCCTACCAAATAGTTGTATATTTGGAATATAAGTTCTCCATGTTTGCTGAAATGGAAAAAGAGGAGACTGAGAGATCACGTGTGATCTTTGCACAATCTCATACTTGCATATTTTTTCCCTTTTATCCTTTTCCTTTTTCCTTTTTTTGGTTTTTGGTTTTGAGGTTTTGGTCACAACCAGTCACATGCCCCTCCTAATTGCATAGGCCCATGTAGATACTGCTGAGAAATTGAACCTTTGGCACACTCACAGGCTTGGATTGTGGTCAGGAATTTCATGAACCATCCAAGTCGCACTTCAGCATTGAGTGTGGCAGATACATCTGGTGGAAAGCAAAAGTAAGAATGCAACCATGGCCAACAGTGGCAACGATGGTATTACAAAGATTGAGATTGTAAATAAGAAGTAGTGTTTACTTAGGATTTAGATGTGTCAGACATACTCTAAAAACTTCTATCATTTAACTTAATCTATAAAACAACCATCCTAAGCAATTAATATAAACAATATACATTTTATAGCTAAGAAAACCGAAAGTTCAGACCTGGAGAAAAGCTCAGTGGGTGAACTACTTCCCTTTCATGCATGAGGATCCAATTTCAATCTCCAGAGCCCACACAAGACAAAAAGCCAGGTGTTGTGACACACATTTGTAATCCTGGTACTGGGAAGTTCAGGATAATAGGATCCCAGGCTTGGTGGCAAGCCAGCCTAACCTACTGCTACCAAGCCTACTTGGTGAGCCTCAGACAATGACAAGTCTAGTTTCAATAAAAAGGTGGAGAGAAATAGTACCCGAGGTTGTCCTCTGGTCTCTACAAGCACACACACACACACACACACACACACACACACACACACACACACACGCATGCATACACACAAAAGCTGAAATTTAGAAAAGTTGAAGAATTAGCTCAAGGGTACAAATTTGATGGTGAAACCAAGATTTGAATCAAGCCATTTTCCCCTCATGTGTTGCTAAAAATGAAGAAATCAGCAAGTAGCCTCTGGACCAGTTCTGTCGTTGGTGTCCTGAAACCTAAGGAGGTTCTTCCATTACTGTGTTATAAAGGCAGTGGCTCAGAATCAGAGTCTCAGCCATGTAAATTAAGAAATATTCTTTATCTCTCTACCCATGGACTGTCTGGAATATTCTCCAAGGGATTCATTAACTTTGTTTTTAATTTAAAAAACCAAAATGCTATGAGGGAAACATAAGAATGATACTAAATAGAGTATTAATTCATAATTAGTAGCACAGCTCATCCATGGCCTAAGAAACCATGTTCTGATACCCAAGACCCTTTGACCCTGAAAGATTACTGGAGATAAATTAAAAACAGGGTTGTAGTTAGGTTAATCCACTGCAAATATCAGAGAGCATGATGGTCTGATCTTCACAGTAAGATTTTCATCTCCAGCATGAATCCAATGTGGTCTTTGTTCAATGGACTTCTACCATTACTCAGGCCAGACCAAAGATTCCCAAAATTTGCAAGTTCAGAGTATCCTTAGTGTCTGTATTTTTCCAAATGCTTACAAGACAAGAGAATTATCTAATAGTTCATTCTATTAAGTTACAATGGCCAAAATCTGTCCTAGAAATTTAATATGTTATTTAATTCTTTTCTTTCTGTGAAAATACATCTGACAAATACAACTTCTGGAAGAGTTTATTTTGGCTTACATTTTCAGGGAACACAATCTATCATGGCAGGGAAGGTATGGCCACATGAGCAGGAAGTGGTCAATTCCACCCTAAATGAGGGAGGAAGCAATTAATATTCAAGGAAAGCAAGCCCAGCTCATTGTTTTCTTGCCTTTATTCATTCATACTGGAACCCCAGGATAGGGAAAAGTGCCTTCATATTTATAGTGACACCTGTTAACTCAATTAACCTAATCTAGAAAATTCTTCACAAGTATACCCTGAGATTTGTTTCCATGGTGATCCTAAATCCCATCAAGTTGACAGTTAAGATTAACCATTATATTTCCTAACCATGAGTACTAAGCATGCGCATAAAAAGTTTAAAGCAGTGGTTCTCAATCATCCTAATGCTGAGACCCTTTAATATAGTTCCTCATGCTGTGGTGACCCCCAACCATAAAATTATTTTCATTACTACTTAACTGTAATTTTGTTACTGTTATGAATCTTAACAAATATCTGTTTTTTTCCAATGGTCTTAGGTGATCCCTGTGAAGGGGTCGTTCAACCATCTAAAGAGGTCATAGCCTACAGGTTGAGAACTGCTGGTTTAAAGTATATTTACATTTCATTCTAAAATATTTTCAAGTTCTAATGATATGAGCACCTGTTGTATCTATGCAGCTTATGAAATCTTGAAATGCAATCATGCAGTCTAATCTCATTTCCTGTATCATGTCAATTATCAGGCAGCATTTGTTTTTAACCACAGAAACTGCTGAAAAATCATATCGTCAGTGATGTGACATCATTGGGGGATTATAGTACAAGTTTGTAATTGAACTCTGAGCTGCCTGGTTAGCTATGAAGGATCCAGCAGATTCTGAGGGCTGCATTTTCATTGAGCATATGTAATATCATTCCACTCCCCAGTGGGAATTAGGAGAGTCTAGACAAGTTTGGACAGTGTAGCCAACATTCCCTTGTGAGATTTTGTGGATGCTATCCTGGAGAACCACCTTCCTTAAACGTGATATGCTTTCTTCAGGTGTGTGGACATGTTCTAATTGATTCTCTGGCTAAAGACTTAGTACTTCGTTGTGTTTTTTGTTTGTTTGTTTGTTTCCCAAATGTTATCTTTCATTATTTATGTATCTGTTGTTTTGCCTGCATGAATGTGCATGGATCACATGTGTACAGTTTGCCCAAGGAGGGCAGAAGAAATCCCTGGGGCTGGAGTTACAGACAGTTGTAAGCCATCATGTGGGCACTGGAAATTAAACCAGGGTCCTTGGGAAGAGCAGCCAGTATTCTTAATCCATGAGGTATCTCCCATGCCCAGGCTTAGTATTTTAGAGTCTACCAGACTCTTACCTTCTAAGGCTGATTATATTGTTTAATTCTCAGATGGAAATTTCTTTATCTTGTCTCCCAACTTCTTAAAAAATTACTTTAATAAAATTCTCATTGTCAAATAACAACAGCTGCACAGAACCATTCTAAAGTTTATATTAAACTGACAGCTATCATAATGGTCAGATGTTAGACCTAAAAAGATTTGAGTTTCTCACTATCCTTTTGTTGCATTTTGTTTTGTTTTTTGGTTGATATGGAATAATTCTCTTGTACATTGTAAAGATTTGTCATTTTAATTGGTTTAGTAAAACATTGATTGGCTATTAGTTAGGCAGGAAGTATAGACAGGGCAACTAAACTAAGGATGATGGGAAGGAGAAGGGGCAGAATCAGAGTGGCTAGGAAATGCAGAGAAGCAAGATGAGAATGTCCTACTGAGAAAAGGTACCAAGCCACATGGCTAAACATAGATAAGAATTATGGGTTAATTTAATTGTAAGAGTTAGCTAGTAACAAGCCTGAGCTACCAGCTGAGCATTAATAAATAATATTAAGCTATTGTGTTGATTATTTGGGAGCAAGCCATTGGAACAGAAAAAGATTCCTTTATATTTGGTTTAAGTTTTTGAAATAGTATCTGACTTTGTTACCCAAGCTAGTTTCAAATTCATGATCCTCCTACCTCAGCATCTCTAGTGGTGGAACTACAGTTATGTATAATCAAATGTAACTCCTCACTCTAGTGTTCATATTAATCTACTCCCAAATGAAGTTTAGGTACTATGCTGAGAGGCTCCTCTGTACCTTACTTTCTGCATCTG